>NW_010356134.1:0-3648 GCF_000700745.2 Antrostomus carolinensis | reverse complement strand
TGGCAGGTTTCAGAGTGTTCTGAAGCTGAACCTGTAATTGTGACTTGGAGCAGATCAATTCCCTTTCCTTTCTGCAGTGAAATTTGGGTTCCATTACAGACATGAAGATTCCCCAATGTACTAGCAGCATTGAAACAGCAAAGCCTGCCAGGCATCAGAAACCAGTGTGGTAGCTGAGGTTGGGATAGAAAAGTTAAGCTAAAAGAAGTGCAAAGAATAGAGCTTGGAATAGCTGAAAGTCTCTTTTCTTCATTTGGTAGGTCTTATAGCAATAGCCATGAGGACTTTCTTGTCCTTGGGGATATTAAAACAAAGTTAAGAGCAGCTTTGAAATATTTCTTGTTTATTTTAAACTGTGGCCTGCTGCATTTTCATCCCGCTCCTATTCCTCTGCTACTTGTTCTCGCCTAGCCATGTAGCCCCAGTTCATTCAGGAGTGATCAGTTGTAGCCTCTCAGATAGTGGCATCTGTGAGAGTAAGTTGATCGTGCAGTCTTACCTCCTAGTGAAGAGGTTGATTTGTCTCTTACTAAGTCCAAGGTCAACTATAAAATACAGAAGGATAGGTCTAAGCTGGAGATCTAGTCAGCAGTCAGGAGTGTATTATCCGAGCGTTTAAAAACTAAGCGGAGAGGAATGAAAGTGCTACTCCATCTCCCAGCTCCATTACTGGACACCCACCCCTAGGGGTGCTTTATCTTCACACTGGTACTTCCTCTTATTTTCAAAAGCTTTTGAGCAGTGAAGCAGTTAGTAATACTGCCACTTAAAGAATTATATTTGGAATTCAAATTCGATTGGAAAGAAGTAATTCAAAGCTGGCATTTCAGGCTATCTGCAGACTCAGGCAGAGCTTTTAAGCAGTGCAGATCCTTAGGTTGCTTTCTCACAGTTCCCTTATTGATTGCTACACCTAGAAGTGCGCTTAAAAATGGAAAGTGAGAGTCTAGAGTACAACTGAGATGTCTGTCTGTTTTCCCTTCCTGAAAAGAACATGCCTGTTCCTTTTGGGAAGTGAAATTTTATGTTTTATGATAATTATGACCATTTTCTGGCCTACCTAGGCTAAGTAGTGCTTTCATATTGATTTCAAAGGAGCCATGATTTAGGCTTCTTTTATACTAGAATGGATGATGTCTGCTTCCACTTTAAACTGATGACATTTGTGACTTCAGAAGCTCATATTCAATATTAAGGATTTTATTATCTGGTCAGTGCTGCATTAAAATAACTGAGAAAGCTAAACCATGCAGCAGAATTCTCCTCAGGCAGGTTCAGCTTATATTTCTCTTCCCAGTGCACAGAGCACGGTTCACTAAGCCTTTGAATATCAAAGCATGAGACACTGGTGTCTGCCATTTAAAAGCAGCTGTTCCCATAGGAGACCTAGGGAGTGGTGGACAGTAGCATTGGGATCAGATGTGCTGTCATGTTAATGGCTTGAATTTGCAACATGGTGCTGCGTAACAGCTTGCAGAGATGCTCTAGCTCATGGTCCCCAGGGAGTGTTGGGAGGAGAGAAGTTGGAGAGGTGAGCAGTGTAAACAAGCCCAATTGGAAGTAAGTGTAAAAGTAAACCAAAATGGACCAGGCTTTATAGCTAAATGCTATGCAAACCATATACTGAATAATGCAAGACATCGCATTACCCTTGGCCTGTCGCTAAGAATGTCTGTTGCATTGCAGTCATCTCCAAGAACAGTCTACTCGCATTAATTTCAATAATAGCCTTTACAGGGCAAGCTCATCTGCCGCTGGATTTTTAACTCTCAAAAGCCTAACAAAAATTAAAATTAAAAAAGGCCACAGCAGTGTGTGTCCCCTCCCCCGTGCTTCTCATCTGCCCCTCTTCACTTACATTCACCTTTAAGATGATGATGAGATTGCATTCCACTCCGGGCAGCAAACCCTTTGAAAATGTATATCCTCCCCCGAATGGTTCCATTTTCCCCAAATGTGCTAGAGACATTGTCTCATGATCTGCAGTAATTATCTTGACAGGTCAATTATTAAAAAAGAAATTAAATAATTAAATTTAAAACATGATACAGGAGCTTGGCTGCTGGTTTTCCTTTTACTGCTGTTTCTCTGCATAATGCTCTTGGCACCAATTGACATGGGAACTGCATTGCACCAGAGAGGGAAATTATCTTCCCCTATCTTGATGCCGGAGGAAAGATAACGTCTAGGCAGAGATTTCTCTCTAGATTTGTGGGCATTCAGAGCAGGAACAGCACTCCCTGGCGCGTAGCTGGTTATAGTACCCGGGCTAGTAATCTGAATAGTCAAGTCATTTACTCCTGCTGGCCTACCTGAAAGAACTACCTATTTAGGAAAAGAAACGTGGCATGGAAGAGGAAGAGAAGGGATGGAGATAAGAGTCCTTGCTTTACTGGAAGGGCTTGAAAGAAGATGTGAATTTCCACCTATCAGATATTTGAACAGTTTAATAATATCCACATATCAAACCTCATGAGGGTTTTTTTAAAGGATCTCTTTGAGCTTGTAGGTTAGTAGTAATATGTGAGTAGCATGTACCTGCAAGATTCACACTAACAAGTAAGCTTTTTGGGGGAAGTAGTTCAACTGTTCATTTTTCTTGCAAAATTGACATTAACATGCATTATTGGAAGATAAATACTTCAGCACATCATATAAGCAACTATTGAAAAAGGTACCAACTGGAATCCTTAAGCCGTTACACCAGTGGAGGAAAGCAACATAAGGAAGAAATTGGGTCCTCAAGGTGCCTTTCAAGGCTGATTGAGAAACTAACTTGACAAAGAATCTCCTCAAATCTTGTTTTCTGCTCTGCTCTGCTCCTCTCCTGGGTCCTGGGATAATTTGTAATTCAAGCTTGGAAAGAAACCTATGCTATTTCCTTCAGACTTATTCCTTCCACATGTGAAATCTAGTAATTTAAACACCTCATCTCCTTTCATAACTGAGGCAGGAAAAAATAGCCAATGGTTGCTGATTGAATCCATATTTCCACAAAGCTCCAGTTATTTTGTTTGATGTTTGAAAAATAAAATTAAATGAAGGTAGTTAAAGGAATAAGTACACTTTTTTAAAAAAAATATGAATGCTTGTGACAAATCTGTACTAATCTGGACTTGCAAATAAATCCCTAAAAACTTACTGGCCCTGTTCCTGGGTTGTGATATCAAGCAATGAATTTGAAACCAGAGACAGGTTTAGTAGTAAGTGCTGGTTCAGCTTCACAGGGTGGGAAGCAGCTCAGAATGAGTGATGATGTATTTTGGCTTAAAGCTTTAAGAAGAGCACAGGATAAAAATTGGAAATAAGCTCCATTACCTAATTACTTGGGGGTCTGTGGGAATTGAGGATGCTCAGTATCTTGGAGCAGTATTTGTCAAACTTTTAAGAGTTGAGCTCTTCCTCACTAAAGCCAATCATGCATCTCCTGTGCTGCCTCATGTAGTTAAGGACCTAACTGTATTTCAGATCTTCATAGTGCTATACGCCTTCACTCCTTCATGCTTCTTGCATGCTGAGGACTGTGAAGGAGCTAGCAGTGGTGGAACTGAAGGTACCACAGTTCAAATTCAAACTGACTTGCTTTGAAATGAAAAAAGCAGATCATGCATCTAAAAGTTGATGTTTCAGGCTCTCTGCAAACTCCAT
>NW_010356133.1:0-3567 GCF_000700745.2 Antrostomus carolinensis | reverse complement strand
TGCCCGAGGAGCCGTCACCCCGGCTGAGCCGGCCGCCGAGCGCTGCCCCGGGCAGCCCCGCACCGCAGGCAGCCCCGCACCCTCAGCGGAGCCCCAGGTGACGGTCCCGGGGCACGAAAAGGGAGTTTGCTGCTTCAGGAGAGCTGTGCGAATCATAACTGCGCTTACCTTAAACTGGCAAAGTAATCTGGGCTCGCTGCAATCTTATCACGACGTGTGTCACGTACCATGTATGTATCTGTAAATTAAATAAACAGTGGTGTTTAGTAATTGCAGTTGTACTTAAATATAAGTGAACATTTCCAAGTTTCAGTTTGAGTTTTCTTTTAAAAGATGAAGGGAAGCCAATATATAGGAGGTTCGAGAAGGTAACATCTGTATTTTGATGAGGGGAACAGGAGGAACGTAACTGACGCTATTATTAGTGTCCACGTTCTGAAAGCACACAGCGTTAACTAGGTACGTGGGCAGCTGTCTTGCCAATGTTGCTGATTTTAATTAAACCAGTGAAGTGTAATAAGGCTACCATCTATATTGTTTCTCATTTTGTGCTGATTTGGTTAAGAGGAGGCTTACCTCTTGCCTTCTCAGACATTGAAGAAGAGAGCATGCCATGGATCCATTGGCTTTACCAAGGCAGCATTTAAAATATAACACAAGGCCATACAGATAGCTAAGATGGAAAAATATATATATATAGGGGGCTAAGGGCCTGCTCACCTTCTGAGACTTCTCAACTGCTGTGTGACAGTGGAGAGAAATAGCAGATCTGTTTTCTATTTGAAAATGTGACACCAAATGTATTTTCAGTAGGACTGATTAAATGTGTATCTTTTATATTTCTGTAAGTGAGGTACATGTTTTTGTATGTATGAATAAAAACATTGGAATAAGAGCTTCATTTTTAGGAGCTATGTATTTAAACTTCGACTATAGTAAAATTTTTGAAATTCATTGATTTTAAGGCCAGAAGGGACTATTAGGTGATTAAAGGTCTGTAACATGCAAGACATCAGGCTAGATCATATTTTCTAGAAAAGCGCAAGTCTTGATTTGACGTAAAGAGATGAATGACTCACTGAACTTGCATGCAAAAGCAGTGATAAAATACCATTTTAGCTGTTTGTTTCTTACTTTGAATCCTTTTACTAGGTAAGCTCAGGCAGTTCTGTATGTAGGTATCTGCCTATCAATACAATGTATCATGAGTTAGGCTGCTTGCTTGTCAAGAATGAGGCTCCTTGGGAATAAAAAATAAAAACAAGTGTAGTTGACACAAGTTACTGTTGTTATATGGCAAATATCTACAACTTTAAATTTCTGCTACTTGGATTCATGCCAAATATTTCTTACATTAAATCTTAACCACTATTAATGCATGCCAGATAAGTTCTTGCTGCAAACAAGAAAGTTTGTCATACTATGTGACAATACAGCATTCTTTCCAAAGCTTGGACACCTGTGTTTAGTGGTTATATATAGATCAGAAATTCACAGTTTGCTTTCAGGTGCAATTTGGGGGCTGATCTTTTGAGCTGATGAAAATCTGCAAGGTTGATTGGGGATTACACCCCATTTGTTCATGTTCCATATATTCAAGGGGAAACTGACAGGCTAAATGTAGCCTGAGTCCTAAGTTTTGTAAAAAAGAGTCTTTAACATACTGGTCCAGGACCACCTTGTTTTAAATTGTATCTTAACGGGGTTTCTCGCACCGCTGTCTTTAAGGTAGAGGTACAGGATTTGCAGGCCAAGTGAGACAGCAGTGACAGTGTGGTATTTGGTGCCTGACACTGACATTAACTTCATTTTTCTCAGTTTAGTCAATGAAACGTACCAGCTACCAAAATGGTGAAAAATGAGATTCTTAAAAATTGTCAACTTCAATACCCTAAGTTATTACTCAAGATGTAAACACAGGGCCTTTATTTTATGAAAATCCATAGACATTTAACCTGGTAGTGTCATAAACCATTGACCCAGTATCCTGTGACATATCTCAAATATTACAGATTAGAATCTTTTTCAGCAACTCCAATAAAGCATTTCATGATGTGAAGTGCATTTCACAATATGACATGCATTTCACCGAGTTTCTGTTACCATGGAAAAAGTTCTGAGGTCTTTTTAGCAGAGACAACATCCGGGGGCTGACTTATGAGTCACACAAATACAGTGTTTTCAACCTGCTTTCTTCCATTAGTTTCAAAGCGTAGAGCACCACATGTATCGCAATACCCATTCAGTTAATCTTTGCCTTCCTGGTTAACGGATACAGTGACCTAGTATTGCAAAGCTGTCATCACGTTGGTTAATACTCATAATCTTTAGCAGCTCTTCTTTCAAACTCTGTTTTATAGTGTTTGTCTCAATTTCATAATTACAGTAAACTTAATTAATGGTATTTCTGGAAAAGATGTACGTGACTTCAGAATTGCATAGAGGCTAATTTTTCTTACAAACCAAGTTTTCCAAGGATTTGAGACAAAGTGAGTTTTTTTTGGCCAAGGAACCATTCTGTCTTCCTCAATCTCTTTGCTTCTCTGAAGAACACTCCAACAGCTAAGCTAGTCTCTTAAGACAAACTCTGCCACCACATCCTTTATCTCCAGACTTGCTTTGGATCCCTGGCCTCAGAAGATTAAACCTCTGGATCCTCACTAGGAGGGAGGTAGGGAGGGATGGATGGATGAGGCATGGAGGCAACCCCGAATCAAGGTTCTGTGCTCTGGGGAGGAGTGGTGCTTAGGCAAACCCCCAGGTTTAATGTCTTCTAGAGAGAGCTGCAGGCTCAGCTGTGTGCTCAGCCTACTTTGAGGCTGCTCTTGCTGTATGAGCACTTCCCTTATTTATTTTGGAATGTTACTGATGCGTTGCAGCCAAATATGAGCATGAGAAAGGGTAACTGCAAAGATTAGAGGAAGGAGACCCAGGAGCTTGTTAATTTTCTGTTTGGTCTCCTGTAAATCAAAATGCATGAACTTATTTGCTGATCAGCACACACAGCTCTGCTGGCTGCTGTCAGTAGTGAAAGGGCTTGGAAGGGAGGAGGGGTACTGCAGGTAGTTGGGGCTGTGGGAGGTGTGGGGAAGGACATCAGTACCTGGGACAGGACCCTGATTCTCTTTGCATGGATGAAGAGGAAAAAAGGTTTTTTTAAAAAACTTATACAACCAAGAGCTAGAAGAATTGTCTGTTTTTCCTGTGCCACAAAACTCCTTCTGCCCTCCTCTCTGTGCACACAAAAGCATGGTTCCAACCACAAAATTACAGCTGTATTAAAAAAATAGAAAATTATAATCTTTTTTTACCGTGTTTCTGTGATGACTTCAGACTTGCGTCACATGAACTTCAAGATCTACTGGGAGTAAGCCTGAAGTATCATGAGGATAAAGAAAGAGAAACAGATGCTTGTTTAAAACTCACATGCATTCATTCACATGCAGATGAACACTAGAGCTGTATTACAACAGAACTGAAGACCTACTTATTCTGTGGATTTTTATTGCTCATGTTTTCTTTCACAAACCACATATTCATAGAATCATAGTGGCTGGAAAAGACCTT
>NW_010356132.1:0-3547 GCF_000700745.2 Antrostomus carolinensis | reverse complement strand
AATTTTGCCTCTGCCTGCTATGACTCTGAGCATTTAGACTCCTTATAGAAATATATTTACCACAAAGATGGGCTTATACCAAAGACAAAGAACAAAGTACTCCAAGTTTTGGTGAAGTATGAATTGAATTCAGAGGTGCTTTTCTCAGCTTCTTGTCTCCAAGAGGAACAGGAGAGCAGTACTCCCTCTTAAACTTAGAATTCACCTGCGTGCAGTAATCTTGTTCGGACAGAGATCAGTACATCAAAGGCACATGCTGAAAACTGCAGAGTAGAAAACAATGGCTTGGAATACAAGACCTAAATTTATGGTTCCTTTTTGCTGTGTAAGCATTAAATATTTGGATCAGAAACGTGCAGTACAAAATCCTGATTTTCAGATTATTTTGAAAAGAAACAAGCTTTCAGGTACTGTGAACACTTGTTTGTATGGTGTTACTGCTACTTGTTTTTGCTTTGATTTAAAATTACAGAAGCCAAAGCAAAAATATTCCACCCTCTTAAATACCAATAAAATGCACGAAGTATCTTATAAATAAAAAAAGTCCATAAAATAAACAGACTTGAAAATATTCATATAAATATTCTGCTGTAAACAAACCAGTTGACTGAGCAAAGTAAATTTATAAATTTAGGGGAGAACAACAACAGAAAACAATGAGCATTCATTCCCTTTGGAAACCAAAGTGGATAAATAGGTTTAGTCATCTCTGTCCCAAGAGGGCCTCAAAGCTTGCATTTTTTTCAATGTAAAGTGAAAAGAATTGCATTGCATTTTGAATTCCATTTTAAACCTAATTAAAGGTTTGATTGTGCCACTTTCTCTGTGTTGGAATGCACTTCAATATGTACTCAGCTTAAGGCATGCGCTCAAGGAGAACTATTCAAGCACTTAACATCATTAACTATGATTTTATGTGCTTTGCTGGATCTGGGCCGAAATGTATAGAGCATATTACTCATCTTTCAAGACAATGGCAAAAAATAATGTCATCTAGACAATTAATGAAATGGATTCACTCCAGATCTAGGTTGTTGTATCTCAGAGCAGCCTCCTTCTCATTCAATTTAAATGTTTGGGTTATTTAAGTCAGATGTGCAGGGTTACATGGAAGATTTCAGATTTTGTTTACAGAGGCACCAAAATAGAATCATAAAACTATATTTAGAGGCCAGATTAAATAATGGGGATATTTAAAATCTGTTTTGATATTCTTTCGTGTCCACACTGTATTTTTGTTTGTTACTATATTTTAGGTTAATGTCATTTGCAAAAATTGTTTGCTAAGTATTTTTTATTGCAAGCAAAGAGCTAAGGAGCAACTGACAATTCTGATCCCAGTTTACCAGTAAGGCTTCCTATCGCCATAGATTTCCTAATCATGTGCCTAAAAAGCTATCTTAAATAAATATCTCATGCCACCATGTGGTTAAATTGAGAGACTGCTGAATTAATCCTTTGGAGTTGCTTTTCTGTTTCTTTTTGTTTGCATATAGCATTGCGTGCCCAAAGGAAGAATGAAAACCATACTGCACAATAGGCTAATTTAGTTATTTTACTAATAATGAAGGTCTACACATAAGTAAAATCCAGAAAATGCTGAGCTGTTTTAGGCGCTACTGTGGCCTAACCTAGGATAGAGTGCACAAATATCTGCCAAAAAATGTTTCACGTGAAATTGCAGTATGTATTGCACTGGACAATGCTTAGGAAGGCACTAGCTAAAATCCACTTCTTAATGTCTAGGTATCTTAGGTTTTTAGGTATAGTTTAATTAAAAATACACCCTGAAAATACCACTTTATTATCTAAATCAGTAGATTTAGTGTTAAGGGGAGTGAAGCTTTTTCCCTAAACAAATCATCAATACAATCATTTTGGTTGGAAAACCGGAGTCCAAACATAGATCATTAAGTCCAGTCATGTCCTATCTTAGGAGTCTTGGCAAAGCAGATTTATCAAGATAGATTTTTTAGCATATTTCTTCACAACCCAGACTGAGAATAAGACAGAATGATTATTATGTGTCACACTCAGCATCTTGTTGTTTACAGCAAAAAGAAACAAAAAATCCCCATATGTGACTGATTCTATGACATTGCAATGGTAATTTTAATTGGAGATAACTTAGTATTCATGATAAAACTCCTTTCTGATAATTTGTGTTCATCTAAAACCGCAGTCCTACAGACATGTCTATTATACACCCATTAGTCTGCATGTGGAGATGGAGGTTCAGTTCCTCTTGGCCACAGACATACTTTTTGACCTAGAGCAAAATCACTGAAAGTTCTACTGAAAGATGTTAGTAGAGACTGAGTGTTTCTAAACGCCAAGGTCAGTTACTTCCATCAAAATCAAAAGCTTCTGGGCATCCCCTACCTCTCTATTCAAATACTTTTAACTTTCCTAAGCAGCTTCCCAGCACAGCTGCCAAGTTTGCGATGCCTTCGCTTTCAGTGCTCGGGGTACAATGGGTAGGCTGCCCAACTGAGCTGATTGTTAGACATGAGTTATTTATTGATTTGCACTAAATCACTGGCACAGTTACCTGTGGAGTAGAATACAGCTATGATGTTACAGCAGCCTTGCACATGGCACTTAAATTAGCTACCTACCGTGCTCATCCCCTTTTGCTGTGATTACCTCCCTGCCATATTCACAACTAATCAAATTAACAGTTGCGTCCATCTGTTCTGAACCAAAATTCGTGGCATGGTGTTAGGGTGGGATCAAGCCCAAGACCTGCCTCTTGCTCAGGCTTAGTGCCTGTCTGTGGTGTACGATACTGACCTCCCCTCAGCCTTCTATTATGGTGACATCCTGTGCAACAGGCTGGTGAGATTAACTTTAATTGAGAAATTAATATACAGCGGGGGCAAGAAAGAGAAAAGAAAATATGTGAAAGTGGGAGTCATACAACTGTTTGTCATACAGAGATGTGAAATTGGTAGTCATTATGCCCTCCTGTGACTGGACAAAGAGTTGCTAAATTAAACAGTCTTTAAAGAGACAGAGAGGCAGAAAATTAGTTTCTCCTCTCTGCCCCTAGCCTCTGGCAACCTGCTCCAAAGAATGATTTTAATTTTTTCTACAAAAACAATGCAAGAGTATCAAGAACTATATGATAGAACTAGGTGACTGCTATCAATATCTCCAGTGATGTACTGCTGTAAAGAGAAAAATAAACAACTCACTACTGTAAAAAATTACAGGGCTGTAAATCCACCAGGGGATTGTGGTGATACCGTAAACTATAAGAGCAAAGCTCAGGTGGCCTTATACAGCCACCACAATCCAGTGATGGAATTACAGCCCTATAACTCAAAATTTACGTAGATCTGAAAGAAATGAGCTTTGGATCAACGCTCTGCACAGAGTGTCCAGGTTTGCTCTTCTTCTCCTGCTCTTTCTGCCCTTAACCTCTTCCTTTGCAAGCATCACACACAGCTCTCATTGTTCCTAGCACTTTCCTTACTATGCAGCAACTGCCACCAGAGCTCCTTTGCTACCAGGACTAAAAGTCTTTGATCTTATCTCTAAGAAA
>NW_010356131.1:0-3647 GCF_000700745.2 Antrostomus carolinensis | reverse complement strand
TTTTTTAAATTGATGCAACAATACAAACTGTAATTTTTGTTGTGTTCTGATTTGCAGACAAATTATGGGGAAACACCATTTTTATTTTCCTTTTTGTGCAAAATTCATTCATCTCTAGGAAGCACTTCTGTTTCTGCACACATCACCTCTCCTTTCAGGATGTTCTTGTGTGCCACTCAGATGAATACAAGCATTTCACAACTGAGGAAAAAGAGAAATCTCAGCACATGGGAGAAAGATGATACAATTTTTAACAATTGCTCAATCTCCTTGCTTTGGTTTGCAGGAAATCTGTATGTCTTACTTGTATGTATCCCTTGGCTGCCCCGCAAACCTTATGCCACCAACTGCTAATCTCTTGGAGATACTCGTGTGAATTCCAGCCTCCCATGACAAAAGATACTTCTGTTATGGGAGCAGGGTAGCCGTCACAACACAGAGATACATGCAAGCTACCTCACACTTCCAAGGAGAGCAGGTATCTGTGCTCTTCCAGCTACACTGCTTACCGTACCCAAGATGTTAATTTACGTTTCCACCACATTGCAGCTTAGAGCTAGTTTGGGTATCTCTACATCATTGTTTTTCGAACTGTGATCTGTGGACTCCTATGGACTACTTCTACATGGGAGATCTTATAATTTATAATTTTCTTAAAAAGTCTGCATTTCCTTTATGATTTTTTTTCTCTTCTAAAGCATAGAAAAAGTCTTCAGACTGAAGAAGTTTGAAAACTACTGCTGCAAACCACAGTTGAGAGGTGATAATTTTCTTCATAAAACCTTGTTCCCAAATTTCCCATAACTGCTAGCATTGGCCTCTTCCATTTCTTCTGAGTCACTTTAATCCCAGGTCAATGTACGAATGACTGCATCCTGCTACAAAATACTTTGTGAGTTTCCAAACTAGCACTTACTTACTAACATTTGAATAGACAATCAGTTGATTTTGCATAAAATTCTAGTATAGTCAAGCCCAGTGTCATCTGGTCTCTAATTGAAAGGAGGCTAGAGAGTGCGGTGTCTAAAATGCTGACAGACGTGGCTTGTCTGTGCTGTCATTCTCATGATTATTTCTACCAAAGCAGTTGAAAATGTTAGGAGGAAAATCCTAGGACAAACAAATACAGTACAAAAAGCCTGCTATAATACCAGTTTAGCAACTAAACTGCACTTAGTCCTGTCCACGCCAAATTGTCCCACTTTTGAACATTTGCTCTCAAGGTATTTGAGAAGAGAGAACTAATTACAAAATGCATTGTATGAGCTGTAAAGGTTTAGAAAGCTGAATTCCAAAAAACCAATGCTGATTTTATCAAGGACACAAATATAACCAAATAGCATTGAACGGCACATCAAAGAGCATGCTGGCTTTATTAGAACAATTTATATGCAAAAGCTCTACATTATATTATAAATACTAAATGTATGTATTCTTTAGTATAATTTCAGAAGGATCAGGGATTTGTTTAATTTTTAAGTTTACATAAGTATATTTGGTATTTAACAAGAAAATATTATCCTGGCAACTGTCCCTCCATATACGGGGGCAGGCACCAGATGGGATAAAGTTACACAGGTTCTGCCCTATACCACCTTTAATGAAGGTGGTGATCATTAGCTAGGTCTGAATAACAGTAGTTTAATCCCAGAAGATTTGGCCATCACTAAAAGCAGGAGACCAAATCCCAGCAGCTGCAGAGCATGTGTATTCCCAGCCAGAGTATCAGCTATTTATTCTGTTTTTCATATTTAACAGTGCTACTTCTTGTCTCACCAGAGCCGGTTCCCAAGTAGCCTTTGCTCATTTTCCCCTCTTGAGGAATTCTGGGATTTCCTTCAGGTAAACTACAGTGAAAATCACAAAAGCAAAAATAATGGTACTTAGCCCAGGGATCGACTTTTCTTCCTAAAAACTGTCCAACTGTTCACAGTACAGTGAGTTTGACTTCTCTGTTTCTCTGTATGATATATCTAAGTGTCTTTGTCTGCCCTGAGAATTTCAATGAAATATCAGTAGGCAAAAAGCTTCACAGCTAATCACAAATGACTTCAAAAAATCCTATAATTCTCTTATGTACATTACCCTTTTCAGAGTTACAAATATGAAAGACAATCAATTAAAGGTTTCTAAGGAAACTTAAAGGGCATTAGAAGCAGTATGGAGCCAGACTTAGTCCTTTCAGAATCAATATGCTTGTATTACTACATTAACTCATGAGATAATGCACAAAATGTTCTGAAAGTCGGCAAAATTTACTGCACTTTCACGCCCTTGTGAGAAGCAGTTCCTTATTAATTAATTTCCTTTTATTTTACAAAAAAAAAAGAAAAAAAAGAAAATAGTACTTGTTTTCAAGTCCTAGGTCTGAAAATTAAACCAAATAAAATCTGTGACAATTTGAGGATGTTGCAGAAAAGTTTCAACTGTTTCAGAAGAATCTCTCTTATGTCACACACCTCACTCTGCCCAGCCCTTCACCTGAAGTCTCTGAAGTTGCTACTATTCCAATAAACCATGAACACACACATATATATGTGTATATAAACATATATATACCTATATGTGTGTGTGTGCACATATATATACACACACAAGAGCTACATTCCTCTGCTAATAATGAACTAAAGAAAGACCTTCATGACCAAAAACAAGGTCTGCTTGGGTTAAAAGCAAAAAAATCATGCAGTGGTTAGAGCAAACCACTAGGGGAAACATCGTCACATGCATCAAGCCACCATCCATGACAAGAAATGTGAAACGTGAGCGATATATGTAACCCTGTAAAAGCTGGTTCCGAGGAATCATTCAATTAAAGGCCGAAGAATTCAGCTTTGGTGTTCTAGTCCGAAAACAAACTTAATTTTGCACATTTGTGCTATTGATTAGCTGTGTGCAAGTTAAAAGTTTGTACACAGATCTCTGCAGGTTTGGTGCTACTCTTTCAAATTCAGCAGTAGTAGGATGCTGTACACTCGGAGTTTTCTGGGGTTTGGGTTGGTTTTTTGGGTTTTGTTTTGTTTGGTTTTGTGCTAGAAGATGTTGACACCACCATTTTGCACACATGACTGGCGCTGTGAATAAAAATAGCTTCACTGTTTTCATATCTGTCTTTGGGACTCCTCGCTATATTAAGTGTACACACCTGTACTTGACTGGCACATAAATTGTCGATTGCCCTACTGACCAACAGATTTTAAAATGGTATTGAACTTTCCGGTTTAAA
This sequence comes from Antrostomus carolinensis, assembly GCF_000700745.2. Classification (NCBI taxonomy): domain Eukaryota; kingdom Metazoa; phylum Chordata; class Aves; order Caprimulgiformes; family Caprimulgidae; genus Antrostomus; species Antrostomus carolinensis. Next base: position 421 of record NW_010356131.1, on the reverse strand, counting down.
CGTCATTTATATACTCAATATAAACACTGATAAATAATCTAACAGACCTTTCCCATGTGTATAGGCTTGCACAAAGAGTTCTGCACCTATTTTTTACTTTGCTCTGTGAGAGGAAAGTGATTTTTCTCTTTCCACAGTGAAATGAAATTAAGACCGTGTCGCCTTTTTCCCCAGTGTTTTAACCGATGCTCGTCCCTTGCAGCTGAATCCCACGGGTTTTCTCGCTGACGCGGGGTCCGCAGCCTCCGAGGATGCCCTGGCCGGTCCTCAGCGCATCCACGGCCGCGACCCGCAGCGCGCCCCTACGCCACAACGTGGAGGAAGCCCAGAGGAAGGCCCGTGGGCTCCCGCCCGCCCTCCCCCTGCCCGCAACGGGCGCTGCCCGACGCTGTGGCTGCTGCCTCGGCGGAGTCTCCGGCCG
>NW_010356130.1:0-3509 GCF_000700745.2 Antrostomus carolinensis | reverse complement strand
CCAGTATGTGTTATCTGTTTTAGGACTGACAAAAATTTTAAGTTGATTTTTAGGATTAAGTTTATATTAATCCTTTAAATTATTTGTCATAGGCATATAATAATCTTAAAGACACTTTTATGCCTTAATATTTCATCTTATCAAATTCTTATACATAAACACAAGATACTAAGCAATAAAAAGTACTTTTTCTGGCTATTTAAGAAAAGCAGCCCTTTGGTCACACTTTCTATACCATTTTCATAAAACAATATTCAAGTTTTTGAGTATATATTGCAATATCTACCTTTCACTCATTATGCTGGAACTTGTTCATGGTCCTAGGCATCAATATTTCATTTTTCCTTTTTCTCTTTAGAATATTATTGTAGTTGTCAACATTCTCAGTTTTGCTGTAAGTAGAGGATTTAAAAGAAAAGCAAATCCTACTTCTACAAAGAAAGTGAAAATCATTAAATACTTGCCTGCTAAAGGGACAAAAATAACTAACTCGCAACATTTTGTTACATTGAGCCTAAACCAATAAACAACTAAAACACTATTGAAAACAAGCCCGTTTCATCAGCTCCCTGTGCAAAGCCTATATTGGAACCAAAGCTGAAACTGAATTAAGCCACCATCACTTCCCTGTAGCAAAAGGAAGAAACTATGAAATCATTACTATTAGAAAGACACTACAATTTAGTCATGGTAGTTCATAATTGCATTATCCACGTGGGCTCAGCTCTCAGTAATCAGGTCCCAAGCACCTGTGAACATCCTTCAAGCTTGCACATACTGTGTTTGGAGGTCAAGCTAACTCATGTGTGCAAACACATGAATAATGAGCTATTTGGCATTGACCATCCATTAATTCCCTGCTCATACATGGAAATAATGTTCACAAAATATAGGCAGGCACCAGCTTATTACCTAAAGTTTAATGGTCAGGTTTCGCTTCTCAACACCAGTTTATAAAACAACCTTAGAATAAGTCTTTTGTGGTCATTAGTTTGTGTCTTCAGTAATATTACTCCAGATTTATATTGAGAATGGAATTTGTTTCCATTCCAGTGGATGCAAGTCTTGAGAATGAAGCTAAGTAGCATTTCCTTTAGAAAAATAGTCACTTCCAGCTAGCAGTCTTTCATGATGAAAGAGAAAGAGCTAAATATTTTCTGTACAGAGAGCCATACATTTAAACTAAATGGAAAGAACTGAATAGGAAGGGTAGTCCATCAAGTGGTCCTTAGTTCAAACTTATTTTTTGGCAATACTACACAAATAATCATTTAGGTCACCAAATTATATCAAGTGTGTGCATTGATTAATAGTTAAATCTGATATATACAACCATGGACATTCAACAACTCTTAAGCCATCATTTTGAGAAGACAATTGGATTATATTGAACTGAATTCCTCCCTTGAAATTAGACAAGGTCCTTTATAAGAAATAGACCCTACATTCAATCTTAGTGAAATGCAATAATTAGATTTGCAGTTGTCATGGAAATATTGAAGGAAGCTATGCAAATTAATTAGTGCAAGTAGTTAGTGCAAAAAGGCCAATAGCCTCAATAAATTGCATTCTTCTACACACTGGTGAGCCACAATAGTCTTTATAATCAACAGCATAGTATGTGTAGATCAATTAAATGTACCGTAGACTGCAAGACACAAGTGACAAAATATGGATAAGGGAGGACTACTACCTACATAGGTTGTCTGAACAGCCTGGTGGCACATTATCACCAGCAATACCAGAATCTATGGGCCATTTCCTTTCCACCAGACAATAGGAAATATGCAATCCTGATTAAAGAAAGCTTTATGTAAAAACTTTCTATCCAGGACTGAACCTATGGATTTACATGAATCATTGCAGTAGTGCTGACATAGCTCTGGGTACTTCTTTTTTGATAAGAAAATGATTATGTGTATGTTCTTATCTGAAACCTGTGGACCTTGTTACAGGAAAGAAAATGAGTGTCATTCTATTTACACGATTACATTCTTCCTTTGCTGTAGCATAAAAGGTTTCTTTTATTTACACTTCATGTGGTGGGTTTTTTCACATTTTTTAATACTGTGGCGTTTGTTGCCATTGCAATAAAGACTAATATTAAATTAATTTTCAGCCAACACTATCATATGAAACAAATATAGCTGATGTCTTTAGTATAAATAACATTAAAGAATAGGAGGCTCTCAGCAAATCTGATCCCACTATCGCCCCCCCCCCATCCCGTGCACAATGAACAGTTTCACATTTTTGCAGTTATTTGTCAATATTTGCATAATGACTAACTACAGCATTTTGTCGAGTCAGTGCTGTACACCAGGACTGGTTTAGACTGCAAACAAATAAGAAAGATCTCTTTTGATATACGAAGAGCGTATCTGAACCTGGCAGTCTCAAAAGATGAGCAAATTTCTGATATGATTCTGGATTAGACTTGCACGAATACATTTTCAATTCCTCCTCTGACTTCTTGTTCAGAGGAGAAGAAAGTCTCTTTAACTCAGCACAAGGAAAACCCATGCAAATGAATCTACAGAAAGTCCAGCATCTCACTAAGAATTACTAGAGGCACAAGAGAAACTATCCACCGCCTTTGTCCTCATCACAGTTTCTTTTGTAGCTCTGTGTAGAATAGAACCTTCAGTGTTCATTTAGACAGAAAATAAACCTTTTTTATTCTGCACTACAGTTGAACAGCTTCTATCTAGATAAGACAATAAGGTAATTATTTATGACAGGAAAACGATATACCAAAGGAAAAAGAATGTCAAAACGAAACCAGGAATGTATTTTTTAAAGCAATAGACTATTACTCGATCAAAGCATATAATTCAGTTTACACAACTAGTGACCTACTTGTTTCCTTCACAAAAAAATGGGGAAAAGGAAATAAAAATTAGCATCCGTAAGTGCTTGGACTGACATTAAGATATGAAGACTCATAACTGATTCCCTTAAATGGATAACAAATTTAAACTGTACTTTAAAGTTGAGTACATTAAGGGGTTTTGAAGTCCCATCTTCTGAAATAAAAGTCGTACTGAAAACCTGAAACTGAAAAATAGGGTAGTTACTGACCAATAAGCTGTGACAGAATAAAATGACAGTTGTTCATTCAAGCCTTATTGAAACACTATTTTTTAAACTGTTTGAGATATTGACATATGCTATACCTTTGCAAGTTATTTAACCTGAAATCTGTGGCATTCATAAGCATATAATGCTGTTGGGTTTTTATTTGAAAACTTCCTTTTTCTGAGATGCACACCAACAGCTGAATTTTGAGCTCCACTACTCTTACACCCCTGCCGTTCACTTGGGTTACTTGAAACCAGAGCAGAACATAGTCCACAACTTAAGTAATAGAGTCTGGTATTTTCAAAGGTTCCTTCATTCCCACGTAAATATTATAATTTAACAACCTTAGAATTTCCTATTGACACTACTAGCAAACAGGTCTACCTAGGAGTAGAATGGGTCCCTTCCAATCCCCAACATTCTGTGAT
>NW_010356129.1:0-3587 GCF_000700745.2 Antrostomus carolinensis | reverse complement strand
AGAAAACTGGAAATCCAATAAAGGTTATGCATTGGTATACCCTTTCAGAACATCTGGTGATATAGCCCTAAGGTCGTATTACTAAAATTAAACAGCTTTGCTTCCTACTACAGTGTACGGTCCAAGCTAATACAGTCTTACAAGTGTGTCATACCCACATCAACTTCTAACATCAAAAGATGAAATAATTGCTGTTATTTCTGCTGTTAGTTAGTCTTCTTATTAAGGAGATATTTCTTTTGATAGATACGTATTCAATGTTACAACTGAATCCCAGTTCTGTTTTCCTTCAAAGTTTGGTTTTCTTCTGTCTTACAAATTTACAGTGTCATAAAAGTTTTTCAATTCCAAACCACAGAAATTTCGCCAGACAGTGATCAATTGTAGAGAAAAGGGAAATACAGTGGGAGATATGCAAACCTGCAATCAAATTTGATAAACCATGTTTATCCTAAGAACATTACCACACAGATTGAACTATTCCAGGAGCAGGCTAAAATGACAAAGGATGTTCCCCATTTGAGGATATTTGCACTTCACAGAGTGAGCCATGCATGTGCAAATTTCTTCATCTTGTACCACTCATAATTACAAGGTAAGAATTATTTCCTCCTGGATTCACCTGATTTGAAAGCACAAATATCCAGAGACTGTCATAATATAATCTGTCAATCTTAATTTAAAATTTAATAAATCAGACTCCGAAGTATGATAAGCAAAATCCTTTTGTAGTAAAAATGTCTGAAGGAATAGGTACTAAAATTACTTTAGCAAAAAAAAGTAATATATAAGAAGAAGATTTTTGCCTCAGAAAGTTGCAAGAATGTCACAGATTTTTGCTGAATAAACTTAACCTTTTGCAGCACAAAGTCTATATGGCCACATGGTAGATATACAGCATTTCACTATCTGACAGCCTGCACTTCAAAAACTTCATTTCATGTGTATTATCTGAACATGGATTGTCACAATTAGAGCTCATCAAAGCAGTAAATGGGTCAGATATACAGATGAAGACAGCTATGAAACTGTAAGCAAGCAGCAAGAGAAAAATTTAATTCCTTCTAGAGGTTTATCTAACTCCAATCAAAACATCAGGCAGTGTATACACTGATTTAAACCGAGTGGCATCGCAGCCTCTCTCCATGGAGGTCTCATCCAGGTTACAACAAGTAAAAACATTGCCTTCATTTCTCCAGTAACAACAGGTTTACCTTGTGGTTTAGTTTGTTTGCAAGGGCAAAGAACTCTTTTGGCCCTCAGATTCTTTAAGGACAATTATCACTTCTGAAAGCATTAAAGTCAATTAAATGTAACTAAGGGTTTTCTTGAAGTTTAAACATTCATGCAAAAGTGCAAAGAACGATTACTGCATATAGAATCATTTCAAAGCTATAGTTTCATTATTTATCAAATAAACAGAGCTTTATATGGTTTACAGAAACAGAAAGCTTCAATGAGCTTTCAATATTCATTTGAAGGCTGCATACATCCTAAGATGTATATTCCCCTACCAATTGCACTGACTGATCAAGAGGAAATAAAAATATAACTCCCTTCTTCCCCAGGTTCTGTGGATTCCCAAGCAGTGACAGAGACAGCCCATCTTCCAAATGCAGGAGCTACGTATTCACCCGTTCTGTATATAATGGAGGCATGTAAACTAAAGCTGCTTTTATGTCTCTTTTAAAAATATGTAAAAATACATTATTTTATTCCCAGCCTGTATAGGATGCTCATCAGGGATCCTAACACTGAGCTGTCATTACTTCTCCTGCGCATTCTGTAAGCATCTTTACCTGGCATTTCTCATGAGGATTGTGATAATGGAGATTGTCATTTATTTTAAAACTAGCAGGAGTTATTTATTCACAACATAACGATGACAGCAGATAATTTTTTGTGGAGTTTTGTCACTAGCTCTTCCAGCAAGGAGAAATGCTTTGTCTAGTAAGGACAAAGAAAAAGCTTGAAATGAAATATGTCTGCTTAAAGGTTAGTTTCTTTCTTATTTCACTTTCTGAAATTATGCAATGCTTTTAATAGTTCATGCTCAAATTATTCATAAGCAATTGTCATCCATGTCTAATGACGCTTCCGGGAAAGTATTTGCATATTCCATTTAGTATTATTGCTCCAGTTCAACAAATATTTGGGGAAACCTATTCACCAATTCATAACATAGAAAAGAATTAAGTTTAAATACAATTTTCACCAAATATTAAGTTTACTGAAAATTTAGGGAGATTTTTATGCCATGATCAAAATCAATAGGAAATACCCTAAAATATAGTTTCCAAAAATATGTTCATTTATAGAAGGTTACTATTATTCTACTGTATTTCATTTGTGATTTCTAAAATTGGACTTTTTTGTTAACAAAAATTTAATAAATTAAATTGCTTGGAAATCAGATTGCTATCAAATATACAAACATTAAAAAAAAAAAAGTGTCAGTAACTCAGAGCAAAATATCCCAATATTAAGTCATATTCAGACATCACACACTTAGAACACATTGATGTAAAAAGTCTCCACGGACTATTTATAGCATTTAAAAGTTGTCATAAAGTAGCAAATTATATTGAAAGTATTGTGATATTCTTAAGTGCATTTGTACGTAAATAAATGTATTTAGTTTGAATTTCACCTATAAGAATACCTGCACTCTAAAATTATTTTGTTGTTCCAAAAGTGTTCTGGTCTCCCTGAGGCTTCCCAGAGGTGACAAGCCCTGCCTCAATATGAGAACAGTTTGGGCTGAGAATTGAGAATTCCTTGCTCAAGGGTGGACCTCTGTGCTCCTGCTTTGGATTCTGGAGAAGAGCTAGAGAATCATCATTTGACAGCAGCTCCTGATGCTTGCTGCCACATGTAACCGGTATTCAGAGACACTTCACCCTTACTCTGCTCTACAGTAGAAAATACTATGAGGTTGCTTATGCACTATCTACAAGGCCTGCAAAAAGGTTCCTGGGAATACATGACAAAAGAATATATTCAGAAAGGATTACCATGCCAAAACACTGGAAGATGGGCTGTTTCTTCTCTCAATAATTGTTTTTACCTATAGCAGCAAAACCATTCAAATGAAGACTTACTTAGAAAAAAATATCAGGATGGCATTTCTGTTAGAAAAGAGAGGCTTCTCCTCAGACTGACTTCATGTTTAGACAATGGTCTTCATTCTGAACCCCATTCTGCCCCATCTGGAAGAGATTTCAACTCAGATGAGTTTTTCATCACTTTCAGCTATTTCAGGATAGGTATATTTCTGTTGGAGCTAAGCAATTTAAATGCCTACTGAATTTAATTCATGTAACAAGAAAAAAAAAATGTTAGGGAGATGGGAAATAACATGATCAAACAGGAATTTTTATGTCTAGAATTCACATCTTAGGAATATGTATAAAACACTAGCACTGAAAACATAAGCAGAAAGTTCTTTGTCCTTTTCATACAAGTCTTATTTAGATGGTTACAGCTTTATCTTCCCCATATTCCCCAGCAGCAAGCTTTCCACTTGTTTCAGGATACCTTAAGTTAGGTAGAAAACAGTATTACTGGATAACATTTCATCAAAAACT
>NW_010356128.1:0-3560 GCF_000700745.2 Antrostomus carolinensis | reverse complement strand
CTTTTTCTGAGACATGCTGCACCACTCTTCACTCATTGATGCTATTCTGAACCCACCAGCATGTCAGGAGAGGCCCCGCTTGCATCCTATGAGATGTCTCATGTCCTGGAAAATGTGTTTGGCAAAGCCAATGGCAGTGACACATGCCCAGTGACCCAGCAGTGCCTGCAGGGAGCAGGGAAGAGGCAGAATAAGGAGGTGCAGCCCTTTTCTTTCCCCATCTCAGTTAATGGAGGCCATTCCTGCAATCTGCAATCGAAATTGTTGCATGGGCTCATTAACCTGTGCAGAAGATATTCCTGATGGCTTTGCACATCTGTCTCTTGCCCATGGTTTCCCTCCACTCCCTCCCAGCTCTCGCCAGCCCCACGCTAGTGGCCATTGAAGCTCTGAGTGGACCTCCCATCCAAGCTGCCATCCTTGACTGCCTTCCTGGTGGGAAACAGCTTTCCTTGCACTGCCGTGCTGCTGGGGGGATGGGAAAAATGCAGGTCTGCAATTCCAAGAATGTGGCTTTCTCCCACCAACAGGACTGTTGTTCATCAGATCACCAGTCACTGTCACTACAGTGGACAGATCAAGGCACCTGTGAATGTGTATTTGACTGTGAGGTTTGGCTGCGACTGAAGTGATCAGAAACTCAGCAGAGTGTAGTTTGGAGACTCTAGACTGGAGATAATCTAAAACCCATTTGCCAATGAGCTTAAAGGGAAGGCAACCGGGAGGTCTTCAGAGGAAAAGCAAGAGAAATTGAGGCTGTTCTTTAAGAGGGAGAGACATTTGTACTATGAAGGAAAGAGCCAGAGGAAAGTGAGGAGGGTGAAGCTACAGTCAGTGTTTTGAGTCAATCTCACCGTTTGTAGCCACTGAAAGAGGAAGGTCCCACTCCTTCACCCACTGCATCCATTTTCTCCTTGGCCAGATGCTGCCCCTTCTCCTGCTCTGCTGACTTTCAATTCACTGTCGTAAATTCAGCCAAATAAAGCCCTACAGGAAAAAACCCAGCTAAAAGCCTCAGAAGGATGTTTTCTGCAGGGTTAGTGAGTTGCATTGGCCCAAAGAAATACCTAGTGAGCTGGCACTCCTGAGGCTCAACAAAGGAAAGGAGCCTCAGGAGTGAAGGGAGTTGAAAAGGATGCGGCAACACAAGGGTCCCCCTCCCACAACCCTGAGAGGCAAGATTGGTTCTGTTTCCCAGTGTAACACCAACCTGAGAAGCTGCAGAGGAGGTAATGGAGGGAGATGAAGTGATAGGCTGGGGTTGCTGGGGGAAATGACGAGGTGAGCGGGGAAAGGAAGGCAGAAAAGAACTGCTCTATGAGAAAAAGACTGTCACTGTGCTGGTGGAAAGGCAGGAGCAAGAATAAATTAAGTTGAAGATGGAGAAATGCATCAGTAAGGACAAGGAAGAAGAAGCCTGGAAGTCAGCCTGGTCATAGACTCACTGGAAGTGGGCCCTCAGCCCCAAAGGACCACTCTCGGGAGGGGCAGAGGTGAAGAGAGAACCGGGGGCTGGGGTGAACCAGGAGGGACTCTGCACTGGGAGAAGGTGGGAGGGGGTCCCAGGTGGGTTACGGAGAACTGGTAACTTCAAGAACCAGGGAGGGAGAGCTGAGAGCATGTAAGAGCATCTAAGTTGCCTTCTGTGCTGATGGACTGAAAGTTGGGCAAAGGTCACCTGGCAGGTAGCGTGGATCAGTTAGCAGTGCTGGGTGAAGGTAAGAGAGGATTCAGCAACACTGGAGGGAGAACAGTGCTTCAAGAAACCCAATGTGCCCTAAATGTCAGATGTGGCATGTGGGAGGGCTGGACAGCACTGGAAGGTAGTGTGACGGTGTGAGGACAAAGAAATGAACAGCTAAGCAATTACAGGGGCCGGCAGAAAAATACTGATGTTACGAGAAAGGCAGAGAAAAGACAGCAGTCAAAGTCAAATGGAAGATCTTTGAGGAAGGGGAACAGGAGATGACAGGAAGAGGTGGGTGTGATGTGGAATAGAAGATGAAATGGAAAGGAGAGGCAGATGCAGATTCACTTGACAGTTATATAAAGAGGCTGCAGCACCATAATTACTACTGTCTTAGCCTTCGGCATATGAGAAGTGACACACACTGCACTTTGTCCTAGACTGATCCTCTGGTCCTGACTCCCAGGCTTTTACTCCTACCTGTTCCACCCATCTTTCTGCCTTCTTTTGGTGCCTGGTCCATCTGCATTCAGGGAGGCATCTGACTTCTCCATACTGCCTGAGCCTAGGAGAAGGAGGCAGGAGTGTTAGCACCCCTACTCTCAGCTCTGGCACTTAAATCTGGTAGCAACCTGCATCGAACTTGAGCAGGGATCTTTCTGAAGTGCTGGTATTAAACATGCTCAGTTCAAACTGTCTTTGGGGAAGACCCACCTAGCTTTTTCCTGAGGATGTGCAAACTGAAATTTCTCCAAAAGCTTCTGTATCTTGACCAAATTTGGGCAGATTGTTCCAAGAACAGCAAAACACCCTTCTCTGACTGAAAGCCATCTCCCTACTAAACATGAAGCCCTGCTCCAGCATGTTGGGGCACTGCAGCTTTGCCAAAATAAGATGTCTGCCAAAATTCTGGGCTAAACAGTGTTCATTCCCCAATCTCACTCTTGCAAATGATTTTGGTTGCAGTTTCTTCCATCCTCCTAAGAAAACCTCATCCCAAAGGAGCCACTTCAGCATGAAAAAAATTGGTCTGAATGCTGATAGTCTTACTATGAGCAGTGTTGGGTAAAGCTGATCTTCTGTGGACATCTTCCCACATAGCCTCATGGCTTCACTCTGCTTCTGCATGCAAGAAGTCTCTGTTCCCTCCTACCAGGGCTCTCTCACACTGAGTCTCTTTCCTTCCAAAACCTGTGCCCCAGAGTGCATGCAGTTGTCCAGCTTCTACACTCAGGTGCTTGGAAAGGGTGCATGCAGAACCTGCTCTCCCCGAGGCAATACCAAGCAATGTGGCAGGCACACAGGCAGAGGTTTGCAAGCCTCCTTCCGAGGACACACAGGGCCCATGCACGTTCCTGGCATCAGCTCTCTTGGGTTAGGTCTGTGAGCTGATGCAGCAGCAACAGCTTTTGCTCCAATCACTTGCCCTGTACTCACACAATGTCGGAGAACAACTCACCCGAGGCTGGTAGTGACAGGATGAAGGCATCTGGCTATACTTGTATGCCATCAATGGGGTGTAAGCAGATGATGTACAATGAAGGGAAAGACAGCCCACAGACCCATGATGTGCAATAAAGAAATACAGATGAAAAGGGAAGGAAGCAAGGGAGGTGTTTTTTCCTCTTCTACCCTTCTCCACTAATGGTAGATGCCATGTGTGGACACCCCAGCAGTGTGTGGTGCAGGGAGAGGTATTGATGTTATCCAGCCTGAGGCAGCAGCCTGAACTGGGAGACTGGCTCCCTGCTTAATGGGAAAAAATGGGACTTACAGCTTAGTGCAGCTTCTCCTTCAGCTATGGAGGGGGATTCGGCTCCCACCTTATGGCTGCCGTGTCACTTCAGTGCCTGAAATTCAATGATATTGGCAA
>NW_010356127.1:0-3397 GCF_000700745.2 Antrostomus carolinensis | reverse complement strand
GCTGGGGAGGAGGCTTCTGTGAAGAAGTGACAAGGACTGAAAGCTGCTGGTGGCCCTCACCTTCCCTTGGCAGTCCTTTCATAGCCCCGCAGGACCAATCTGCTCTAGCTGCTCCATTTATTTCAGCAAAATTGTTCTGGCCTAGGGCAGACAGTGGGTGAACTGCAGAAAATCCAGACCTCTTGTTACTGGGGCTTCAGCAGTGTGTAGGTTCAGAGAGCCCAGTCCAGCTTGTTTAGACAGGGAAGTGAGTCTGGACTCTGCTGTACTCAGAACACCCTTAACTAATCTGTAATAACTTCCAGTCTGGAATGTTTTCTTCCCCTCAGAAGTGGTGTTTGGACTGTTTTGCTCATTGCTTCTCCTTGGCAAGATCTCCAAAGTTTCTCTGTTTGTGGTAGGTTTCTTGTTGCAGATTTTTGTGCTGGAGATTTGTCCCAGCTCCAGCACTGTGTTCAGCAAAAGTTGTAGCTCTCTCAGGACGGGCTGCTGGTGTAGATCAGGAGAGTGACATGTTTGTATGGCAGGAGAAACTGCACCAGCACAAATTGCAGCTTCTACTGCTTACAGTAGGTCCTGATGCTGGGACTGCTTCAGGGGTATTTAGAATTGAGGGAAATCCCCATGTAAAGAAAAGATATTTCTGAATTTCTACTAAAAAATGGGATATCTGTCCATGGCTGGAGGTACAAACCACATGCCACCATGTCTCATCCTATACAGATCTAAGAATTGCAAATTCTGGAAAAATGCAGTTCAGCTTGGCCCTGCTCAGTCATCTACCATAGTTTAAAAAAAAAGTCCAGAAAAGTAGACCACAGCATTTATTTCAAATACAAAGTGCTGTGTCTTGAACAATGTAATAAAATATCTCAACAGAGAACGAGCCACACGAAGTGTTCTATCATCATAAAAAGTCCCAGCAAATGAAGCAGTGAAAATGACTGGAAAGGAACAGGGGGCAAACTTAGTGGGCTGTTTTTTCCAAAAGCTATTAATAACTCCTTCTGCCCAAACTAGTACATGTGTCAAACGCTCAGCTATGTCCCCCTCCAAAGCTGCTGCCTTGGGAAAGTGTTTGGGCTCCACGGGAAACACAGGGAAAATTTGATACTTTGCCTTCTGACTGCTGTCACTTGGCAAATTAACCATTAGTGGTTTTGTTTTAAAGTCATTTGCAGCTTCAAAGATTTACATATGTTATGTATCCCCCCATGTACTTTGATGCAGCATCAATATTCAGATAGTAGTCAGGGGCACCTGAGTAGTGGGTAGCACTGGCCAACTCCAATAGTCTTCTGCACAGGGTGAGGTTGCTGCAGAATAAAATGTGATGTAAGCCTGAAGCTACACAGCTGCACTGGAGTAACTCTGCACAGACACTGATTTCAAAGAATCAGGGTGCTGGTGGCACTCTCAGAACAGCTCTGGTGCTCTGCAGTGGAGCATATGAAGGACAGATCTTCTTTCTGTCTTGTCCCATATGGTCTTGGGGAAGAAATGCATTTGTAAATTTTTGCGTCAGCTCGGCAGGACACTTCTCCCTGCTTCCTTTGCTCTCAGGGAGTTGAAGTAGTGATAGGTGAGTTGGAGATTCATAAACAGGGCATGACTTCACTGAAGTCAATGGAGGGACCAATGGGGTTTTGCATAATTGCCTGCTGAATGATTTCTAGTTAAGCATGCAAAATAAATATTTTAAAACCACCTTCTTATAACTATTCTGGATCTAGACATCTGTTTTTAGAAACAAGAGACTTTTCAGCTTACTAGCCAACTCCCCTGCTATCACAGAAATCTCTTTTATAAGCTTTTGAAAGAAGTCAGCTTGAAAGTCTGTTTTCAAAGAAATGTTATTTTGTGCTTTTGGAAGAGATCCTGATCACTTGAGAGGCAAGAAGCCTTCTAATTTTCAGCCTAAGTATATTTGTGGACAGTCCACACCTATTTGTTCTTCTGCCAACGTTGTGCTATAGGTTAAATGGATCCTTTCCTCTCCTCTGTTTGCTCCCCCCTTCCTCCCTGCTGTATTTATAGAAAGCAGTTAACAGACCTTTTTAGCCTCCGGTTTCCTACGCTCAGAAAGCCAGGCTCTGGGTGTCACTCAGAAAGCCATCCTTTCTTGAGAGATTTGTTCAGACAGACTTGCTACCAGACCTAGTTTCTGTATGATATACGTATCTGTAATATTTGGGATAGAGATCCTTTATCCCCTGATTGAAGTGCATCAGACTCCTTGACTTCTTTTCCCCTCAGACACTGTCCTTTCCATGGCTATTCCCATTTAGCCACCTTGCCTTTTCCCCACAATAAACCATGGCATCCTGGTTAAAACATGTTACTGGCTTATTTTTTCTTTCAGGCTTTTCCTATATTATTATTTGATGTTACTCCATACCCATTCTTCCCCTCTTGTCCCTTTCTGTTTATGAGGTCTGTCCCGCATTGGTGTGTGATGTTTTAGACTCTGCAAGTCCCTTTTTTGCATTCCTGAGATACTCTCTGCTTGTTCCTAATATCCTTTGAAGCCAGCCCTCTTCTCACAATTGTCAGGCTTCTTCTCTTCTGATATTTTTGCAAATTGTTAAAAGCCTGAGAATCTGAAAGACGCCCTTGTTCATTCAACAATGAGATTAAATCACCAGGAAAGTGATGTACTTTTGTTCCATCCTTCTGTAGTGCCTTTTAGCGAACCACAAACGTGTGAGAGTGGTGCCAGATCACGATGACGCCATTCATCTTGTCCATCATCATTCTGTCTTCATTTGGCATCATGTTCCTTGTGTGCCAGCCCAAGGATATTTCTGTCTTGCCTCAGTGTGAATGTTTTTCAGTCATGTCGTTCTTCTAGAAGCAAACTGCCTTTTTCTGGTGCAGTGACATTTCTGGGGGGCAGGGGAGGATTTTGTAAGAAAAGTAATTTCCATCTTTTGTAAGCAGTCACAGCCAGGTTTCCAGAGTTGTAGGAGAACCTCTTATATTTACCACACTGTGACATGAAATCTCTTAGATCAGCATGATCTGAGACTTGATTTCACCTTAATCAGGACTGCTTTTATTTGTACCACAGGGTGGTTGAAGGCTGAAAGTCACCTTGTCCATCCCACTTGGCGTGGACTCTTTGGGTCTTGCAGCTGATGGCTCCTCCTCCTTTGCTTTTTCTCTCTCCTTGATCTGGAGAGGAAATGCAGCGTTTGGGTCTCCTTGCCATGAGAGTGGATTATTTTGCTAAATTGTAATTGGTGGTGAAGTTTTCTTTGTCTCATTAGGTGTTTATCTATTGAGTTGCAACTTACTCCTCATGACCATTCTGTGAAATGTGAACCTCTGCTACTTTTACACTCTGAGAACCAGAATAACTTCCTAGTCCAGGTATTGGACAGACTGACCAGAGGTG
>NW_010356126.1:0-3261 GCF_000700745.2 Antrostomus carolinensis | reverse complement strand
CAACCCAAACCATTCTATGATTCTATAGCATTTTCCTGCAGGGCACAGCTCATTCACTAGGCAGGAAGTGCTGTCCAATACTATGATTCATTCCCTGCACAACACCCAGCACATTGAGAAGGAAACATATACAAAAGTGACATATAAGCAGCATTGTAACAAAAAAGGCATTGAAGGAAAAAGTTGGGAGAAGTTTTTTCTGAAAATGCCTTAATTCTGTGTGCTTCCATCAGGAAACTTGTCCTTTTACATATTGCTTTATAGCATATTTTTCTAATGTTAAAGAAACTACATTGAACAGAATGATTTACGGAGCAAAAGAAGCTTATATGAGAGTGAATTGCCGTGGTCCCTTCTGTCATAAGAAACAGTATGGTCTAACTGAGCTTGAGCTGCTTGGGCCAGCCCTGCTGGAGTTTTCTGTATGTCTCACTAAAGAGCCAAAACTTCATGTTTGTCATCTTGGTATGTCGGCACAGGTCTTGACGAGCAAAACTTTGAACTGAAGCACCTCTAGTGACCAGGAGTATTTTCTAAATACTTTTGTGAAACACATTTAACTCCTGTAAGTGCTAAATTGACCTATTTCCATGACCTAGAAATGATATTTTTTTCTCCATTTTTCAGCATTGCTGAGTCTCAAGGTTTATTGTGTATCTTTCTCACTTTTTCTCTGAGCATTTTGCAAATTTTGGCATTTTTCATAATTCCCTTTATTATGAAAAAATGTGAAAAGTTTTCACTAGTATGGTAGGAAAGAAAAACTTGGAGCCCAGGTGCAATCTGTATGTGCAGCAGCAGGAAGGCAAACCTGTCCAGGGCTGCTCAGCTGCAAGCACCTTTTCCAGCGCCCACTCTCCCTCTTCTGTCATTGGCCTCAGTACAAAATAACAAGAAGTGGTTTAAACACCTCTGCATGCAATTTCAGGGTTTCAAAGACAGGAACTTGGACAACGGCAGAAAGTGCACTTGCCATACAGTTACGTAGTGGCATGAGAGTATCAGGCCGAAGGTAAGGAGTTCACAGGAATAATCAGACGGCAAGTGGTCAAGTGACAAAAATGAGACTCAGCAAGGCATCCTGTCCCATACCCGCACCCTGCAGACCCGACCTTCCAAAAAGCCCCCGCAGTCCCACCAGCCAAGCAGGAGTCGATGATATTGGGCACAGGTGAGCTGGGTTTGAAACCCCTGCGATGGATTCTCTCTGGTCGCTGGTTTTGCTCCGTGGTGAGAGTAAGGCAGCAGCTGGGGACGCTGCTGCGGAGGCTATGGGCAGCATTCAGTCTTTGTCCCAAAAACACTTTAGTAGCATCAATAGAAAGCTACATTAAGTGACACTCTTTATAAAAAAAATATCTTACAGATCTCATCTGTAATTTGATGCAGTTTGTTTTTAAAAAAGCCACGTAACTGAGGAATCATGTTTTTGCCTGTGATTCTGATTACTTGCTGGAGATACACTGTGTCTTGAATCCAGAGGCAGCTGTCACAGACCACCCGACAACACTATACCTGTGCTCCAAAGTTTCTGTCTTCCTCCTCTGCTGCTCTGGCTTCCAACAAGCAAATTTTGCTGTACATTTTGCTAGTTTTTAATGCAGATGGAGTACTTATAGTTCAGGGCTTTTGTACTCTCTTAGTTTAGTTAGCAATATTATTTCCTGTAAAGCTCCCTGTACTTGAGGGAGCGGAGGACAATGGCAATGATGGTAGAAAGCAAGGGCAGAGAGTGAGAGAAAGAAACAGACATGCACATAGAGTTATTTCTCAGCAAATGGCGTAAAGGTAGTAAAAAGCTGACGCTGGTGGGACTGTCTGCAGCAGATTTATAAAGGAATAATGACTCACTTTGCTATTTAATTAAGCGAAGTTCCTGTCTTGCGTAGGAAGAAATCTCATACATAGAGAAATAAAGTACCTTTAGTCTGCATTACCAGCACGGCCTCTAATACCAGGACTGTCACATTTGAAGAAAAAAAGATATAAACAATATATGTATGCCCAGGAAATCTGAACAGCTCTCGGTGTCCTAAAATAATCCTGTTATGGTAAGCGTTCAAAGGCCATATTACCTAAAGAACTGTACAAACATAAAAGACTAGATCTGTACTGATCTGTACCATCTAGCTGATAGTAAGGTGTTATAAGGGAGAAGAAGGGAGAAGTAAGGAGTGACATGGAGAAGGAGGTCCAGAGCAAAGAGGTCCTTAGGTGCGCTGCTCCTGCAGTGAAGCCAGCCTAAGCAAATCCCCTTGCCCTGGGCAGGTATTTCTCCCAGATAACCCTTTTCTAACTTACATCCCTATTATGAGCAACTAGATTTATACTGACGCATTACGTGCTTCTGTCACTCTAAAGTCTTTTCTCCTCAACCCTATGAAGTGCTTTGTCTGCAGAGAAATGCTCCCGCACTCCCGCAGGGCTGTGGCTCCAAGTGTTGCAAGGGAAGGGGCTATGACTGTAAAATCAGAGGCTGTGATTTCAGCTTTTCAACACCTCTGTGCATGTGTGTTGCTCAGGGAGCTAGACTACTTTCTCATCTAGCTTTTAGCTTTGTGTTGATTGAGTCGATTCAGAAATACCATCTCCCCCTGAAAAAATAAAAGAATCTGAAGCTCACAGCCACATCAATATTACATAAGCATTCTTAGCACAATATAAATATATAAAAATTTCTTCCCACAGTGCTGCTCTCCCAGGAGGTGGAAAAAATGTTTTCACCAATGAGAAGACATGAAAAGGGAGGTGGAAAGTATTAAAATGATCAAAAAGTCACCATAGCAGAAGAGTTTTGTCTGCAGTCTAGGTCCTTGTGTTCCGTTGCTCACAACTTTAACCTGTGCACAGACATCTTCCCCCACAACATCCTTGGCCCATGGTACAGCAGCTGCTGCCTGAGTCAGAACACATGTTTTAAGTAGTTCTTGTTCAAACGATTATATATTGACTGTTCTGTAATTACGTTCACAACACAGGCGTAGTTCTCTTCACTGCCAACTTTTGCATCCTCCCAGGTGTCATTTAGGAAAGTTTAGCATCCACATGTTTATGAGTGAGACTGAGCCAGTAAAGCCATGCTT
Source organism: Antrostomus carolinensis (assembly GCF_000700745.2). NCBI lineage: Eukaryota > Metazoa > Chordata > Aves > Caprimulgiformes > Caprimulgidae > Antrostomus > Antrostomus carolinensis. The sequence continues at coordinate 178 of NW_010356126.1, read as the reverse complement.
GTCACCTGACGCTGTTTATGGATCATTTGCAGGTTGAAAGTGAAAACACAGTTGCAGCGCTGATGCAAGCGCACCATGGCAAGTCCCTGAGCTGGGCTCGGGCAAGAACGCAGCTACAGGTACAATTTTCTCTGAGCTTACAGTTCACACAACTCACGTGCTTTCTGGCTAAATGCTT
>NW_010356125.1:0-3535 GCF_000700745.2 Antrostomus carolinensis | reverse complement strand
CTACTAAGCTGGGTAATAAATGTTTTCCAAAAGGGAGATATTCCCCCACTCTCCCACACATTCACTACAGCTAGATAGCCCATTTTAACAGCATTATAATCTCAATACCAAGTACTCTATTTTCACTGCAGGCATCCCTCTTCATTACCTGGATTAACATCTTGCGCAGGAAGGGCATGACAAAAGCAGGGTTCATGCTGCTCAGGCGACCCACAGTACAGATGGCCAGCTCTCGGATTTCAAACACTTGATCATTCAGTGCCACAAAAAGAGCTTGCAAATTTTCTGCCTGGGCAAGGTGAGCATCAAATCGCTCATCCAGAGAAGCCAACACACAGAAACGTATATCAGGGTCTGCAAGAACACATTTGTTACTCTTTAAATGCAGTAAACTCCTATTCTTATCATTGCTCTTAAACACAAATTGGCCTAAAAAATTCTTCACAACCTCAGGGAAATGCCAAGAGCTTCTTCCCCAGCACGGGACACTATGCATCAGTTTTACACATGAGAAACAGTACGTCAGCCCAACGGATTCAGTGCTGCTCAGTTCTGTCCCAATACCGAGATCAGTACAATGCCAACCTCTTGCATCTACAAGTGGCACATTTGAAGGCAGTGTACAGAACATGAACTTATCTCAGCTTACCATATTGAAACTGAAAGAATAAAAAAATCAAGTAGGAAGATTCAACAGAAGGGACCAATCCCTTCCCAAACTACAAAGTTGAAGGCCATGACATAGAACAACAGCAAAAGAATTCTCAGGGCTCTACCTAGTTCAAAGGATTACCAAGGGCACAGTTTGAGCATTTTGCACTGATGTTCTATTAATACCTCAAAAATCAACATCTGGGAAGAGAAATTAGTAGGCTTTTTTAATCTGTAAGGAATGACAGCTTGAGTTAGTAGCAAATATGTTCAAATTCTGCCACAATCTTACTATCATGACCTGCTCACGTGCTAAAATTAATATGTGGTAGGAGAGCCCCTTTCTCCAAGCCCCCCACTAACCTGGGTCAGTTATTCCAACGACAAGCAGCTTGCTGAGAACGTCAGCCACAACCTGCACAGCTGTCTGACTGACCACATGGGCATGACCACTGATCAAGTGGATGGAAGGTGTGAGCAAACGAGAGCAAGTGCGGGCTGCTTCCATCCGGATCTCCTTGTGTTCGCTGTTCAGAAAGTGGTCTGCGCAGTGCCGAACAAACTGAGTCAGAGAGTGGCCTAAAAAGAAGAAGATGGGGAGTCTGGCACACGTTTACACCTCAACTACAAGTCTTACCAGGGAACAGGAGTTTAAAGAAAGTGCTCTCAGAGTTTTCCTGCTACTTGCACTCTACTCCAACACACTAGTGTTTACGTCCCATTCCCCCTGGCCCCCCACTTCCATATTTCATCTTACCTTCAAACTCAAAGCTACCCAGCGTACGAAGGGCAAGGGTGATGCTACCCACATCGCTGGCCTCTGGGATGTTGGTGAGGCTAGGGGAGGCAAGCTGGTGGGCAAGGCCCTTTGGCATGCCTGGATGTCGCAGAGGCTTGTGCATTAGAACAAGGGAGAGCATTTTCAGCAGCCCATCCTGGATATCCTTCTTTAGCTGAGGGATCTGACGACTCAAGTCATACAGCACAGCCGTTAGAGCAGGGCTGAGGGCAAGTAGAGCAGATAGTCATTAGAATAGAAACAATGAGGTGCATATTTCACCTTTTTGTTTAAGCTTTGCCCATGAGAAGATAGTTGTGGGCATTCACACATCATAGCAATATCTGCCAGCACAGCCCAGGGGTCCTTGTGTGAACTAAGGCACATGAGATGACCTTTGGTGAGCAAGCTGCTGGGACTGCAGCACACATTACTACATTAGGCAATATTGTTAGAATTTTGTTACAAATCTAAGTGATTCCTTGTACTTGTGCTTTTTAGACACAAAAGAAACTAAATTCATTTTCAGATGGTAGTCTAATCTAATCTAAACAGCTTTGTGCTGCCTGGATACTTTCTCTGTACCCTCCCATGCTAACATCTTCATGAGCTAGCAAATTTCCAGTAGGAACTGTCCACTCCAAAGATGAAAGCAGCTACGAGCAATTAATTCAGCGCTTCAATTTTCCTTCCCTGCCAATGTGATACAGCAGAAATCTGCTGGCCTTCAGAGGCTTTCTAAATTTTTTGCAGGCTGTTGCCAAATCTGTTTGAATAGCGGAAAGTAAAGGAGATTGCTTTTGAATTCATTAGTTGTTCTACATAAAGATTTCTTTACACAGAGATCAATGCTCTCTTGAATTACTATTCAACAGACATTTTAACACTTAAAACATATTCTTCTGAAAGAGCTGTACTGATCTTTTGAAAGATCATTTAAAAGCAATAACCTTTCTTCTCAATCTGAAGACTTTCAAGGTCTCATTCTGTATGGCCAACAATGCCATCCAGTGGCTAACAGAAAAAATGTGCTCCCATGCCTAGTGCCTACCTCAGGCCCACAGCTAGCATAGGTTCCAAAAGCTCTTTGATGTCCTGCTGGATACTGGGTCCCATGGCTCGTGCCAGCATACTAATGCAGGTGAAGACTGTGGCATCAACCTGCACAGACTTCTGTCTCCTGGAAAGAGACCACATACAAATTAATTACTTCCTCTTCCCACTTCTGTGTTATCAGTCTTACAGAAATACCTCTGACTTCAATACAATCATTTGATCCCACATCACAAAAACTATAGGAAGAATGGGTGTTTCAGTTTCTTCCTCTAACCTCCACATACTTACTTGTGGGCAAAGTCCTTTGGTGGGAGAGCTGCTTTTATGATTTCAAGGACTTTTGGCAGGTAGGCTTGAAACTCAGACCTCACAGCCACAGAAAGCAAACCCAAGGCCTGGAAGGCTGCTGTTCGCTCCTTCTCCTTCTTCACACAGCTGAGAACATGATTCATGGTGTCTGGAAGATACTGATCAGCTGTCCACAGGAGAGAAAAACATAGATATTGGAACTTTTTTAGGTTTATACAGTTGCAACACATTTGCAACTAAACCTTTACAACTATAAAACTAGGAAAGACATGGCCATATGAAACTTGCTGACATGAGCAGTGGCAAACACATGTCACCATATAATAAAATTTTTGAAGCACAGAAAGCTTTATTTTTTTTAAAAAAAGATCACCAAAATAAAAAAGCCATGAGGAAAAAAAAAATGCTACAGGTTCTATAGACAAATAAGATCCAAGCATCTTTTAATATTTATTGGTTGGAAATTGGAAATAATAACACAAAGTTTGTTCCAATCCACTCAGAGCAGCTTGGTGACTTGGCTCCAACTCTGACACTCTCTTAAGCTTGCTTGAGAAATAAACTGAACTGCTTTAAAGCCAGCAGGTAGTTCCCATTTTTACTTGATATTTCCTGGCACACACAACAGAGAAAAAGGATGAAAACTGCTGATAATATTTGGGATACATTGAGTGGGAGCAACAGAGCAGAGTTCAACTCTAAGCCTTACATACTGAGGGGAAAAAAAGAAAAAAAAAAAAA
>NW_010356124.1:0-3530 GCF_000700745.2 Antrostomus carolinensis | reverse complement strand
CCAAGGGCTAGTCCAGTGAAACTATCACATGTAACAATTAAACAAAATAAATAAATAAGGTACATCAAAACTTGCAACAATCATAACACTTTATTGAAAAACAGATGAAAATGATGGAAATATGTTTCCCAGCCAAGGAATTATCAAGCTGCAACATTTAACTTTTAAGAGGTAAGACAGTTTTATTTCTGTTCCCAAACTCAGTCAAAACACCAGATGATAGCAGCAGTATGAATCATTCCACAGTTCTTTACCACACATAAATAGTAAAATAGCAAAATCTGTTCTGAAGGCAAATTTATGGCAAAACAAAATGATGCAGAGAGAGAAATAGGCATGAACAATATTGTTCTTGAGGTATCAACAGAAAAACATCCAATTAACAGAGTGATCTGAGTTATTAATAAAATGAAATAAATTACCCCAACTGGCACTAAAGAGACACTGAAAGCTCTAACTGCAACTTTCTGGTAACATGGAGGATAGCTGAAGAGAGATTCAAGCAATATTGTACTTCATGTATACAAAAAGTGCTATGAAACAGGGATATACCTGGAAGGTAATTTTATTTCTTGGTACTATCTAGTTATGAAGCATTAGTGCTTTTAATACTTTTCATTTAACTCCTGCAGAGGAGGGAAGCTTCAAAAGCTTGCTACAAAGTTGTGATGAGCAACACACTCCACTTTGAAGCAAAACACAGAGGAGCTGTGTTTTTGAAGAAAGTATAAAAAGGAAGTGTGATGGAGGCTGAAGGTTAGTTTACAATTTTGGGTACCTTAATGTATCCCTGAGAAGAGCCCAGATTCTGGCTTGGATTTGGAATGAAATATTACATATGCCTGATGAACAACTCTTTAGACTCTGTGGGAGCTTGTAACAAAAACAAAACTCAAAAACTAAAAACCAAGCCATAATTTGCCTTCAGAGATGAAATCTGAATTTGCATCCACTGCAGTTTTCCTCAGTTGTAGACTAGAGAAGCCAGCCTGCATTCTTAGAAGTTTATACCAAGCATCCACGGGGCATTATGAACGTTAAAATGAAAATGAAAACAAAGAGAGAAAGAATTAAAAAGTAAGGTTTGCATGCTGACTGTGGTGTTTATTATTCTGAAAAAGATGCTAGGCTTATCCACAATGGGAAATAAAGGTCATGGTCTGGTAGGGGGAGCAAATAAGGTATTCCTGCAGAATGTCTGTATCATCAGAGTCCTATCAGAGCTAATGGGCATTCTGCTGCCCAACTGCAACTAGGCCATCTGGCGTCCACTACAGTTCAGAGCACCATCAGGAAAACCAGAAAGGCCATTTAGTCAGTGGATTGACCATAAGGATTACTCTTCTGTTGATGCTGATTGTTGTTAGTCTTTGACTGTGAAAGGAGTTGTGTGGAGCTCTTATTGTGGATGCTCTGGTGAGCACTGAAACTCCTTTGTGAAACGGTGGAGACCCTCTTATATTCATGACATTTGATCCAGAGCTCAGACAGTGAAGGAAGTAGACATCTGGAAGTCTGTTTGATCCTGAAAAATTATATAATGTCACACTGGTACCTGCCTGGTTTGAAATTGTTGGAGAAGTTGGAGTTAAGCAATGAAGTCAATGACATCAATGGCCATATTTAGGATCCAGCATGATTTCTTGAACAGAGCTACTTCCTGAACTGGGGATAATGGGATATATTTTTAGAGACCTCAAAGGCAATTAGGCACACAATTTCCTCTGATTTGCTTAATCGTGTTACAAACTAGTAATACAAGTGAACCAGTCCTAATTTCTTATGCTTAATGGAGCACATTTCTTAAATTTCCTAACCTCTTTTTTTTTCCATTTTTCCTATTATCAAAAGGTGTATTTGCCTTTGCACCATCTGTTAACTACAAGAGTTGCCAAAATGAACGGGGAATGTAAATTAGGTTGTGAATACTGAACTTCACCTTCCTTTTCTTTGCTTATGTTATTTTAAAGAGTCAATTCATATTCTATTTATTTTTGATGAAAGACTGAGTTAGGAAACCTTTTAAAATATCTATGACTTACCAAAGGTGTCTAAATTCTTGTGATCTTTAAAAACAGTTCTGAAAAAATTTAAGAAGATGGCTTTTTTTACCCATTGTATAAAATAAGAGGGAAGACAGGTCCCAGAAAAGATAAACCTGAGCTCTCCTCCGCTCCCAATACTGATTTTTTTCCCCAGGAATTCTATGAAATTATGCAGAAGGATTGTACCAATACTATATTTTAGAATGTAAATAAAGTATATTATTATAGAAGATGAGTAAAGACATGAGTAAAGTTTTTTATTATTTTTCTAACTTATTCTGCTCAATTGGCCTTCTTCAAACAATAAATTATTTAAAACATTCACTGTTCAAACCTGTACATAAACTTCGAATGAATAGTCTCTCTGCCAGGAAAATCTGTTGTGAATACCTACACGCAGCAATATTGAATACATATGCCTGTAACAATATAAATTAACTTTTAGTTAAGACTTGCTAAAATTATTTGGAATGTAGAATTCACAGTGTTGACTATTTACATACATTATCCAATCTGGACATAAATGCAATACTATATTTTAAGCAACTCATTAACCTTGTTGGTTTATAAAACAGTTGTAATCAGGTGCAACTGATTATGTAATTCAAAATTCATTTGAAAGTGTTGCAAATATATCAAATGGCATTTTATTTTGAATTATTATTAGGAGCTCAGGTCTTTTTACCACTGACTTAGCTCTAATTGTAGTTCTGTGTAGTGTGTCTCTTTTCAACTGCTCACTCAAGTGCTTGAAGTAGCTGAATATTCACCTCTGCTCTGTTTTTTATAGGCAACTTGGCTGTGCTCATGCTCCTCTCCACTCTTCTGCTATGGTATGATAGAATTAATGCTTTCTCTATTTAAAAAGTGCCACTTTGGCACTGTTTTCCCAGTTAAAATCACCCAGTGCTATTGCCCTTAACACCAGATAGAAAGACTCTCATTTTGATGACAATAAGAAGATCCATATTGCATTGATGAAAAGTAACAGAACATGTTTGCATTGAATATTAACCAGGCAGCATGTGTAAAAAAGTTGTGGCAGATACTTGACCAGGGAGTCCAGCCAAGCCTAACAATCATATTGGCCCCTGGAGTGCAAGCTCAGCACAAACTCTCTTTTCGGAAGTCATTTAATGAAACATTACACAGAACATAGATGCAAGCTGATCCAGGCATGCTTGCACACTTAGCCTGACTGCTGTAGGCTATCAAGGACATACTCTGTGTCCTAGAAATTGTAAATTTTAAAGGTAGAATAACTACAGAAAGGTAACAAATGAGGACTTGGATCCAGGGCAACATGATCATACTACAGATCACATCAAACTATTTTGGTATCTTTCTTTGGTAAAATAACTGATCCTTTGGGGTGTCTTCAGTCAAGACTTCTATAACACATTGTGTGGGAAATCATCAAAAAAACCAGAAAGTATTTAGATTATTCCTAATTGGATAAAGAGGACAAGGGGCAATGGGCAAAAA
>NW_010356123.1:0-3541 GCF_000700745.2 Antrostomus carolinensis | reverse complement strand
GAATTTTAGGACTGTAACACTGTGGTCTGATGCCTGGTCAGCCTTCTGGATTAAGCACAAATTGTCGTTCACAGACGTGCCAATGCACATTAAACAATTATCCTCCTATCAGGAAATCTCAGCTGGTGGCAGGGGAGGTTACTGAATCTCATAATCCTATTCCATATCAAACCACATTTTTGACTGCAGTCTTGCACGTTGTGAATAGCACACTACTCAGTCTTAAACCTGTCTCTCCTGGGCACACTACACATGTGGAACTTTACATCTGGTTCATCCATACTTTTTCTCATGGGAGTGATTTTAATCCCTTGCATACCTGGTTGCACGGCTGGAGACCAAGTTCTCTTTCCACTAAGCTCACATGAAAAATTTGTTTTCACTTCCAGCCTCTTAGAAACCCTTGATCCACTTACTCTACTTGGGGCACTATTGGAGATTTAGTTTGTCTATTGTCTTTTGCTATTCCCCATATGCCATATCACCTTCTTGATTCAGAACAAACTTCTCAGTTATCTCCCTCATTGCCTTCCCAGTTTGTGTCACTAAAACCTGTGGAACACTCCCCCCTTGTAGGAGCTCTGATGTAATGAATATCTTTCTATTTCTTACTATTGAATTATATTAACCCAAAGAACAATGCCGGGTATTTTATGCTGAATTTTCTTCCATTTAAGTCCATTCAGTTTTGAAATATGGAAAATTAAAATATGAAAAATAAGGAAAAAAGTAGTTTGCTAAAAATTTAACCAAGACATTACTAATGAAACCAGGTCTAAGATTGCAGTGAAGGTCAAGATTATGAGCTATCAAACAAATCTAAACAGCAAGGTCTGAGAGCTGGCACTTCTTTCTTTTCTAAACTCTTAAATGACAATTCTGACAAAATTAACTTGCAGGTTTCAATTTTTGTGTCATAATGGCATATTGTGTTTGGTTCACTCGTTGATTTCCTGTCCCAGAGGTTTGCCTTGTGACTTGCACTTCAACTGAGTTAACAAGAACTTACCATGGTAATGTACTTTGCTGTTTACAAATAATTCAAAGAATTGCTAATGTATTCTCGAAAAATGCACTTGTTTGGGTTTGTGCATTAGACTATGTGGAAGGAATCTTCCCCAGTCCCCATTCGAAAATTAAACAGTTTTCAATCAGAATATTAAAAAAACCACTTTTGATAATTTTGAACAAAACTTCCCCTTTTTATGGAGAAGATATTTTAATTACAATTGCATTGAAGCTTTCCTTAATTTATTTTCTTTAATTTATGAATTAAAACTTTTAAGTTCATAGTGTTTTATTATGTCCCACAGAAGATACTGTTACCAATTAGTCCTCGGTTTTGGTTTACCACAAAGGCTATACCCCAGAGGTCTCACAGGATCTATAAAGGTGTGACTTGTTTGAACTGCAGGTATTCAGAAGACTTGTTCCATACCCTGCATTTCTAACAGCTAGTTTTTCTCCTAATAGGAATGTAGTTATGATGTCTATCCCCCTTTTTTCCCAGTCTTTGTTAGGGAGATGGGAAAGACTGCTACTGCCATCTCAGGAAAGAGATTGATGGCAAGATTGAGCAGTTTTCATCAACCTGCATCAGCCTTTTAGAGTTGCCATCAAAGGTAGGTTTCTTTAGGTAAGAAATTCTAGCAGTATCTGCAAGTCAGCACCTAGATTCTGATAACGTACATGTAGCCAAGCTGAACTGTAGGGTCCTGAGAACTATAAAGTTCCCAGTGATTGATGGAGCAGTGCTACTAGTGTCAGTGACAAAGGATTTAGCCCTGTATCTGTCTTTTGTACCACTATTGTTTTGAAAGAAACACTTCCCTGATTTTGTCTTTCCTCATAGTTTACTCTGCATTGTGATGAAGCTGTTAATTATAGCCAGGTTTTACTTAAAACTTTAAATGTATTTAAAGGTTTGAATATATGGCACTAATACTGAAACTGAATGAATCAGAGGCTTGTTTTATCTGACACTGATTTTGAATATTGAACCGTACAAAGAAATGGCTCCTATATTGAAATGCTTGCTTGATTTTATTTTTCAATGCTAGAACAGTGAAGATTTTATCCAAGTATAAAATAACCTTTTCCTTCCCCTGTATTTGAACTCTGTTTTTGAATACTGTTATACTTCTAGACCCTCTAGTCCCAGAATACCAGATTTCATTATGTAGTGAGATAAACCACTGGGAATTCTGCCTCAAAAATGCTCCGAGTGATTTTTACCCTGCGTGTTCAGTGCTGTTAGGCTGAGCTGCTACTCTGACTTTGGAGTAAGATACCAAACTTGGTTTTCTTACCATTTTACTTCATATTGAAGGAACAGCAAAAACATGTTTTATAATACTACATTTAATAATATTCCTACACTGAAAGGACAGTTTGCAAAGAAGCAGGGAACTTAAAAAGAAACAAAGTTCTCTTGCTTACTGTTATTATCACTTCACTGTAGAAATACTGTCCATTTGTGTCAGAGGACTACTCCCTGCTATTACACAATGCTTTGGGGATTATGAAGGGGAAATGATTTTGTTACTTTTCTCACCATTCATGTCATATTTCTTTTTGTCAATGACCTCTTTCTAGATCAGAAATTCTATGATGAATGAAACCAAAGTGACAGAATTCATCTTGGTTGGATTTTCAGATTTTCCGGATCTACGGATTACACTATTTATCATTTTTTTCCTGACTTACCTTGTCACCCTTACTGGAAATGTCCTGCTCATGACAATTATCAGGCTTCATCGTCATCTTCACATCCCCATGTATTTCTTCCTTTCCATTCTCTCTTTTTCAGAAACTTGCTATACATTTGCTGTCATTCCCAAGATGCTGGTAAATCTAATAACAGAAGAAAAGTCCATTTCTTTCACTGGATGTGCTGTTCAGATGTTTTTCTTCATTGGCTTTGGAGGCACTAACTGTATGCTTCTAACAGCAATGGGGTATGACCGATGCGTGGCTATATGTAAACCTTTACATTACAATGTCCTCATGAATGACAGAGTCTGTAGTCAGCTAGTGGCCTTTGCAATGGTGACTGGCTTCACTTTGTCCCTGATAGTTTCCTACTTTATATTCACATTGCCTTTCTGTGGAGAGAAGGAAATTAATCACTTCTTGTGTGACATGGCTCCTGTCATTCAGGCAGCCTGCAAGGAAAATAATGGAATTGAAACAGTAATTTTTATTTTTTGTATTGTGGTTGTGTTTGGGTCATTCTTCTTGATTCTTCTCTCGTACGTTTTGATCTTCAACACCATCCTCAAGATCCCCTCTACTGAGGGGAAACATAAAGCCTTTTCCACTTGTGCCTCCCATCTCATTGTGGTTGTTGTGCACTTTGGGTGTGCCTCCATCATCTATTTAAGGCCCAAATCCACCTATTCTCTAGAGGGAGACAGCCTGATTTCTGTCACTTACACTGTGGTGACTCCCTTGTTGAACCCTGTGGTTTATAGCCTGAGGAACAAGGATGTGCGCTTGGCCATTTGGAAATGCCTGGGAAGAAAATTTTGTGTATGGATGA
>NW_010356122.1:0-3317 GCF_000700745.2 Antrostomus carolinensis | reverse complement strand
GGAAAGAGGGTTATCCTTAAACGAGTTTGAGCATTAATAATCAAACCAGTGGCCAACCCCTAAGCTTTTATTCAGTTGGTTTTAGATTGTCCCTAGTATTTTCAACTTAAGATGTGCTATAAGGTTTTTATAAATATAATGTTGTTGTTTCATAGAAGCTGCCAAGGGAAATTGAAGATTTTCACAGTAGGATATTGCGTAGCTGGAATTTTTGGCACTTGAAAACGCAAGGAAAACAGCTTGCAACTGGGAGATAAGCATTATGGTTGAATTCTCCTGCTCAAACATTTGGAATACAAACTGTAAGACTGCCATTTCTCTTACCATTATGAAGTTTCAGAACAACAGTGCAATACAGAAATGGACACCACTCACACACTTACTGTTTCAGGGGTTTTTTTTGCAAATTTAAGAAGTCATTCTTGCTCTAGTAATGGTGGTTCATATTTTCACTGCTTCATATTTTCACAAGAGTACTTATAGTTCAAAATTATTTTTCTTGAGCAGTCTGTCTGGAATGGAGGCATTTAAAACAAAAGCATTCCACTGCACATACTATGGCATAGATAAAGTTTTAAGCTTGTTTCAAGAGTAACATGTCCAGACCCAAAATCTGTTCAATATTCAGATGTGAATGTTTCATTTCAGTTCCCTAAACTAAGTGATACGTAAACTGAAGATGAAAAACAAGCAACTGTAAAAAATAACGTGATATGAGGAATGGTACATTACAAAGTGACACAACTTTCCCCAGAACTCAGGTAATATCAAAATGGAAACTCATTTACAAAGAAGAAACGAAAGACAAATTCATATTTTACTCTGCAGAGTATATAGAATTCATCTAGTAATGTGTTATAACTTTTACTTTTAATACTTATAACTTTTTTTGGTTTTTTAAATCAACTAGGCATCCAGGAGGAAATATTTATATTTTGTACAGGACTGTGAAGATATTTTGGGTAAATCTTCAGCTTGACTTTAGTTCCATTCAAATTGATGGACTTACTTCAACATACATTAGATAAAAAAGTGAAGAATTGCACACCTCATTTGAGTATAAATTCTGATAAATTAATAAAGTTAACAACTACTCCATGCAATTTGCTCAGCTGAGAATAAATTATGAGAAATTCCAACAACAGATTTTATACATGCTTCACTAGCATGACATTATTTATAGAACAGCATTATGAATGAAAACTTATAACCAGTACAATAAAATAGCCCAAAATTTGAAAGATCAATATTAACCTTCAAAATAAAGTGAGATAAAGCATAGATCAGTGTAAGTTTTCTAAATTGAAAAGATTGTCCAAAAATACTAGTCTCCGCATAATTTCATATAGTAAGGTAACCCATCCACCAGCATCTAATTTGCTGCAATAAGAATCTTACCTAATAGAGTAAACATAGCATCAGTAAAATAAAAATGAAATAGGTAAGCATTTGTATTAGTATTTTGGCAAAATATCATCCTGTCTGTTGGTTGTATGAACAAGTATCTGCTCAAAGTGTCAATGAGTTAAAAATAAATAAAGGTGGTGATGGTTGGGAAATAATGCTACTTCTGCTGTGAGCTGTTGCTCTTTCAATTTTTCCCTCGAAAATACATATGCAAATACAAAGGGGATAGCGTTTTTACATATGACATTGCAGACATAGTTGCTTAGTTTTGTGTTTGCTAGACAGACAGATGGTTTCAGAAAAGACAATGAGGGAATTCACAGTACTTTTGAATAGCAAGAGAGACAGTACTTTGAGGGTGCTAATCATCGGTAGCTGAGTTTGGCTACGTGAGTCAATTGCTACTCTCATTTGTCTCAGTGCAGACTTGGAATATTACCCTTATTATTTACTTAACCAATTAACTTAAAAACAATTCAAATAATAGGAATAATTACTACAATGGAATGACGGACTGCAAAATTTTAGTATTAGGAGGGGAGAATACCTTAAATTTTTAAACTCCATAAGCATGTTTTTTCCTCCTCACCACATACTTAACCATCTCAGTTACACAAGATTACTCAAGTAAAGAAAACCTTATTTACATTAAAAGGACAGATATTTAAGTCAATATACAGCTGTCATATTTTGATTCCATTTTCTATTTAAACCTGGTTTTAAGACCAGTCTGTATGGCAACAATTTAACAGGCAAGATCATCCATCATCTTGAAGCCATAGCTCCAGTCACATTACTCATAATGACAGTGTCAAGCCTCTAATATAATTTCAAACAGTGGAATTAGCTAGATTTATATGATTCATTGTGTTAATATTTATTATTCTTATGAATATAAAATATAGACTTTTACTTCAGCAGATAGAAAACAGTTTTAAGGGCTAAAGGATCATGGAAAACCTAACTTGTGTTGCAGGAAAATAACTTTGATTAAGAAACATTCAATCAATAGGGAACAGGAAAAGAGTTTGCCCAAAATAGATCTAAGCAGTCTAAGTAGATTAGAGAAGAAGACAAATTATTATGTTTTGCCTCCTTTCAGAAATTAGCATGTCATAGTCACTTCAGTCACATGCCATACATTTGTTAGGAAGTTCAATTTGGGTAAAGAATAGCTTTTTTAAAGTTCTACAGGATATAAGCTGTGATCTGCAAGTTCTGTATAAAAAGGGGGGTGGAAGGAAGAGGGGGGAGCTATTTCCAGAACTTTTTTCCTCAGACAACCCAAGTGCCTTCATCCTCCTCCTAGTCACCCTTCAGTTCCTTTGGTGCCAACACACTCTCATAAGAACTGCACCAACCAACGTTATGGATCCTCACCTATATACTAAAAATCTTTGCAGGTTTAGTTTAGCTTTAGCTCTGTTTTGATAGAGGAAAGCCACAGGAAGATGTTCCCCTTTCAAATACTTCTATTTTTTCACCATGCTTCTGGTTTTATGCATTAAGTTTTCATGTACTTTTCCCTGAAGACACAAATAACAGACCTATACATGCAAATTCACTCAGTTATATAAGATTTTTCGCAGCTATGGTGACAGATAACTTTTGGAGAAGTGGAATTTGATCTAAAGACTTTGCTGACATGGAAAGGTTTAGTTAATAAACTCTGTGGGAACAGCTGACTACCACCTGGGCTGGGGCAACCACTAATTTTTGGATGGCTCTTTTTAAAACAAGTCTGTACTGAATGGTCTGGTGTCTCAAGCTATTAAGCTCTTTCAGAAAAACAATTCAAACTATGTAAAATATCTATTTTCCTCTGCTCATAAACAAGCTACAAGACCTCCCCCAGTTTTTCCCAAAAGTTTTGGTGTTTGTTTTTTTTGTTTTGTTTTGGTTTGGGTTTT
>NW_010356121.1:0-3237 GCF_000700745.2 Antrostomus carolinensis | reverse complement strand
GGAGGGGAGGGGGGAGGGAAGGGAAGGGGGGAGGTTATTAGGCAAGCTAATGGTACAGATTGTTACATCTCTTTTCTCCAAGAGCCTGCACCAGTTCTTTGCTGAAGACTTCAAAGGATCTTGGAAGAGCACCATATCTTTTGAGGAGTTCTCCACAGGCCCTTGGGAGGGGGTGTGGAGTCCTGCTTTCCAGGACACTCACCCACCTGGTCCTCCAATTTCAGCTCCCTAAGGAGCTCTACGTGCTTTCCCTAGTGTTAGCACTTTAAAGTAGTTCCCTTCCTGTGGTACAGCCTGCTACAATAGTTGTAACCACAGTGGTAACATCCCTGGTACCCCTCAAAGTCAGAAGCTACCAAGGTACCCTAAGGGTGTTCTTGCTTGTCTTGGTCCTTAGCAAAGCATCCCTCCACCTGCTCAGCATCCTACCAGTGACCTCCCTGCTACCACAGAGCTTTGGCCCAAATGCCCAGGGCAACATCACTCCTAAGGCTGACACAGAGACAATACGGGCAAGATACTTCCTGCAGCTGGATACTACAGCAGGACTCTGCAAGTGAGGTTACAGATGGTGCACAAGGCTGAGAGACACTGTGCAAGTCTTCACAGCACCAGCAGGATCTCCAGAATTAAAGCAAGCTTCCTTGGCTATTGCAAGGCAACACGATGTTGCTCAAGAAGAATTCACTGGGGTAGATTTCATCTCTGACACTTTCTAGGGTTCCTGACCAAGGCTACTATATAAAAAGAAGTATGGATTATATGGGTATTCCAAGGGGATACAGAGGTGAAGCACCTGTATCTTCAATAACAAGCCAAAGAAAATTTATCTCATGGATTATTTTTTTTCTGAATTACTTACACAGCAGGTTTGAAAAGGAAATAAATGTGAAATTTTTATCTATTGCTCTGAACTGAGTCAGAGTAAAGGTAATCCCAGACCCTGTCCCTGACAACAGCCAATAGTAGATACCAAAAAAGAGAGCATAGAAACAGAGAAAATGTAAAGTGAGGCCTCCATGGGGACTTCTGCCATTCCACAGTCACAAGAATGCCTTCCACAGGCCCTTCCTGTGGAAGGAAGATTTGCACAGCTTCGTTGTATGCAACAGTTCTCAACAACCTCTCCCTTCCATAAAATTTTCTCCTTGTTTTTTGAATCCATTTATATTTTCAGCAAAACAAAACCCACAGCAACTCCCACTGTTTCATTGTGCAGTGTGTGAAAAAATACTTCCTTTTTGCATAAGTTTACTGTCAGGTTTGTTAGGGTTTTTTTGTTTTGTTTTGTTTGGTTGGTTGTTTTTTTAATAAATGGTGCATATTAGTTTTCCTATGAGAACACGAGTATTCATTGCCATCCTGTAACCATCTCTGTGCCAGTAATAACTGGCAGACTTTATTACATTACCTCTGAATCTTCTTTGAGCTGAGGAGCCCAAATGTACTGAAGCTGTAGTTTCTCTTTTCCATACCTTGTTTCTGACCTTCACTTCCCATCTTTTAATTAGCTGTTAACCCACAAAAGTCCTGTAGCTGCCTAGCTGTCACAAGCCTTCGGCGATAGCCCTGCCAAAAGGTTTCTGGGAATCCAAGTCCACTACACCGACATGCATGTGGGCAGGTAGTGCAATAGGCCAACAACAATGAATTTGCAGAGCAAAATAGGTGGTGCCAAGGATCTGACACACACGCAAGTATTTCAAGTGAGCAGCCACAGTCTAGTCTCATGGACTGATTAGCAGTGTACTCCTGGAGCACATCTGGTTTAATTTTACACTCATTTTGTATGATGTGAGGTGAGTCTACTGTGTGAACCACAGCCAGGTAAGTGGGGATAATCAGGAGATTTTCTTCAGAAGTGCACTCCCAATCTGAATGAACCCACCTATGGCATCACATCCTATATCAACTGGATGCACCTTCGGTGCAGGTTTCCTCATTAATCCAAAGAACTCTGGATTTATGAAAAATGTCATCTTTACCCCCCAAAAAAATGAAGTGAAGATGACTCTCACAAGATACTTGTGAATCCACCTGGTTATTAATTTGCCACTTTCTATTCCTTTGGTACCCTGTAACTAACTCAGCCAATAAAGTAAATACTACAGTATACAATTTGGCATTTCCTTGTCCCAGTTGCTTTAGAATTCTGCATCAATACTGCCAGTTCCCGAAGGTTGATGATCTATCAGCCTTTTTTACTTATTTGTTTTGAAATATGTCCTTGCAGTATTTCAGTTTAAGACAGTTCCTTAAATTTCTTTCACACAAAAAGGCTCTCCTTTAGAAACACTTAGTGCAAGGGCTCATTTAACACTGTTTCTTACAGTCTTTTCATCTTTTCCTGCTTCTTTTACAACTCAAACAGTATCAAAATCTTTCTCTGGTTTCTGTATCTAATGACCTGAAAAGATTTCGGTGTGTCCCTCATTTTTTTATGACTTTAGTAATCAAATCAGAAAGACTGACAACAATTTACCAGAACTTACGGTCTTTTCCATTTTACTCTATTGGATGTAAGTTCAATTTTTGGAAAAATGTCTTTTTATTTCCAATAGACTCTTATAATTAGTTGTTTATACATACTGTCTTTTTCATTTTATCATTGGTACATTTCAAATCTTCCTTGGTAGGTGATAAATATTTAGTCTTTGTTTCTAGTAATGCCACATGTAAACAGTCTTGATGCCATTTCAAACAGCTTATCCTTTTAGCTGCTTCTCTTATTTTTCTCTCAACAGCCATTCTCACATCATTCCAGTCTACTTTCTAAAGTTATCTTATTTTGTTTCTTAACTACCAGACTGATGCTGAATTTGAAGTCACTGTGGTTCCTACTGAAAAGTGGTTCTTACATCTTATATCAGGCTGTTGTGCATTAGCCAGGTTCACCTGAAGACTCTTATCTTACAGGTTGGCTCATCAATCTTTTCAGGAAGGTGTCATTTATGGTATTGACAGTAACAGAGCTATACTTCTTTAACCTAATGAAGATGAGAGATGCAATGCTTCCTTTGGCATTCCCCCTAACCATTTTCTTTTTTGTTACTAACATCTGGAATTAAAATTTTATCCAGGATGTTTTCTTTCTTCTCAATATGTGCTTCCTACTAAACAATCGTAAATTGAGAGCTTTTTTTCTCCCTCAGAAGGAAAATCCCTATACATTAAGTGCTGATGTTCGCTCTCTCAGAAATCCTGAGCTGGAATATTATTATGAATAATAATAATAAT
>NW_010356120.1:0-3199 GCF_000700745.2 Antrostomus carolinensis | reverse complement strand
AGAAGAAATCAAGAGCTTAACACGATCTCCTTAGAAAGCAATTTGTACTGCAATTACAAAACCCCGCTATCAGTGTCACAGGAAGGCGGTGGATTTCAGAGGTTTAATTCACAATTTACTGGTGGTCGGGCATCGAATTATCACCAACATCCTCGTAATATTCGGTGCATTCAGCGGTGACTTTCACACATTGAAGCAAATTAAAGAACCTTGTCTCACAAAAAGGTCCCAGTGCCTTTATTCACTGAACGCTCAGCTTTGTAGATAACCAGAGTTGTAGGGAATAGTTAATTCACTTAGCTTTGTAGAAGCTAAATTATCACATCTTCATTAAAAGCTCAAAGATTGCCTCCGAGTTAGCAAACTCAGACACAGAAAAAAAATCATATTTCTGTAGGGCTTTTTTGGGGGGGACAGGAGTGAAGACAGCTGGAATAAACCACAACATTTTAAAACCTAATTTTATCTTTAAATAAAAGAAAAAGCATCCTTGTAAACATATATTTAAAATTATATTTTTAAAACTATTAGGAAAAAAATTAAAGTATTTTATTTAAATAAGCAAACTATTTTTCTTTATTGCCATCTGCTTTATATTGCCTGGCATAATCATCTTAACCACACTCCTTAACAACAATTATAAACCCTAACAAAGGAGGAAAAGATGCTTATTGCAGCACAGGTTATGAAGGCAGAGAATTCACTGCAGGCATGCAGAAGGGAGATATTTTGTCTCCTTTTCTAGGAAAGCTATTTTTTTGGCTCATCCCTTTGAGTTGGAAAAATAAGTTTTTTCAACAATTAAAGCAAAAGCTAAAGCCCAGGCAGTGTGGGTTGTGAGGAACTGAAGGGCTGTGCGGGGAGCTCGCCGGGTGCTCCCACTCGGGACGGCAGCAGCGGCACCTCCGTGCTCTGGCCTGTCAGCTGAGAACCCAAACTGGGGAAAATCTGACAAATCCCCCATTCCCTCGCCTTGGAAAAGCCTCTACTGGGAACCGGCGCTCTGAGGTCCAGCAGCACAGAAATTGGACTAGGCCACAGAAGAAAAAACCGTCTCAGATATTATTTCCTATGTCTGGGTGTATTTTTTTCCCCTTTTCAAGGCTTGCATCACCATGAGCATTAAGGAAAAAAATTGCAAAAAGTAGAGGGGATTTTTTTGGGGCAGCAGAGCCTTGGACCCTCACCCCCACACCCATCCCTTGGTGTGAGTTTAATGAGATTATTTATTTTGTGTCAACTAGTGTGCCAGTGTGGCAGGCATTTCCAAACCCATCCATGTTGTTGTGGGTGGTTTTTTGTTTGGTTTTATTTGTTGGTGGTAGTGGGTTTGGGTTTTTTTGTTTGTTTTTTAATGAGTACTTTATTTAGTTGAGTATTCTTCATGAGGGTTTTTTGGCTTATTTTTTTAAAAAAATTCAGATTGCATTTTGAAGAACAGCTCTGGGCAAACAACTGATGGACCAGACGTGTCTGGACACACTGTGATCTTCACAGAGTCACAAAACAGCCCAGGTTGGAAAGTGACATCAGAATATTACCTGGTTCAACCTTTTGTGGGAAAGGAAGTCCAGATAAAATAATCTATGATTGTCTAGTCTAGACTTAACTCTTATCAGATTTAACATTGTCTTTCTTTGGAAGGAGAGGGGAGAGTTCCATAATTAATGATAGTGTCTTTTAAAAACCAGAACACTTGAAATAGTAACAAACAATATGAGAATTTTACTCAAACCTCATCATCACTGACTTATGAAAGATGCAACACGCTGGATGTTGAAGGTCTGAGCCCCCAAATGCTCAAGCACAAGTTATTTTAACCCTGAAAATGGATTAGAGATGCTTCTATTAAAAAGAAAACTACATAAAATTGATTTGAGGAGTTCAGTGGGTTTTTTGCTGAAAAATATTCCCTCCTTGATAAATAAAAAAAAATTAAATTATTTATTCCAAGCAATTACAGAGTGGACATAGGGAAGGGAATTACCCATCTTGTTTGTAT
Organism: Antrostomus carolinensis; assembly: GCF_000700745.2. Taxonomy (NCBI): domain Eukaryota; kingdom Metazoa; phylum Chordata; class Aves; order Caprimulgiformes; family Caprimulgidae; genus Antrostomus; species Antrostomus carolinensis. Next base: position 1,197 of record NW_010356120.1, on the reverse strand, counting down.
CATCTTGAGATGATGCAGCATCACTGACTCACAGTCCAGTCATTACAGGGTTGTCCCAAAGCACTAAAAATAAATAGCAGTGGTTTTTACTATTCATCGCCCTCTTCATAAAGAGACATAGATAAAAAGAGCCCATTAAAAGGTTATAAATGCAGATACAGATAATGAATCAAATTGTTGCATCACTTCAGCTCCATCAAAGCTGAAATCACTGTCTGCTCAGAGCAGGTACCAACTGCTGCTTGTCAATCCAGGCAGTGGCAGAAGGTGCTGATTTAGTCACAGGATCAGGTAATCTTTGCTGAGAAATTATTCTTTTTGCATGTGGTATTTCTAAGAATAGACTATTTAAGTAAATTTGTAAGTGAGAGAAGAACTTAGACTCTAGTGTCTATTAATATTACCAAAAATCCCGTTACCTCAGGAGCAAGGTAATTGGTTTGATCTTAAATTATAATCAGGATCAATTTTCATTATGAAAGTAATTGGCGCTTCATGTTTGAAATGAACAGTGAGCTTTACCTGTTGTGAACTACCAACAAAATCCACCCAAATAATGCAATATGAAATAATTAAGGCTGTGGTATATAGCTGTTGCATTGAATTCCTACACTGACTCTGATGCTACTTGAAGCTGAGTAGGAAAACTAATAAAAGTCTCTGTGAGGTTATTTTTCCCGTGCTGTCAGCACATTGCTAGTTAATGACTTTTAGAGTAGGTCAACTGAAAAGTGGTTTCTTTCACTCTTATGTGCTACTATCAAGCTTTTATTCCCTTTGTCAGCTGTTATTTCTAAACTACAGGAGCTGTGGACATGATTTTTGATTTATTTATTGTTAAAAATGATTATTTTTCGCTCACAATGCAGCTGATTTTGAAAAGTTATTCTTTTTTATTTTATGACTACACTGTCCTATTTTCTATCTCAAATGCCATAGCAAAGGAAAGCTGCTTTCTAATTACAAAAACTCTCTATATCGTTGCTTGCCTGGCCAGCTTCTATTAAATGTGTTTTTTATCTCAAATACATCAACCTGAAAAAACGTCTGCGTGTGAGCAGCCTTTCCAGGGGGATGGCTGCTATTCTATGAGTTATCCAAAAAGAAGGACAGTGATGGTGGTGAAAGGCCAGGAGAGAGCACCAGGTTCCAAAGGCCACCCAGGATCACAGCATCCCAGCATTGCCTGGATTGGAA
>NW_010356119.1:0-3421 GCF_000700745.2 Antrostomus carolinensis | reverse complement strand
GTCAAGTTTTTCTGCAGTGTAGACACTTCAAGCAGATAATCTGTCCAGCCTGAACAACTTGGTGGTAGGCTCTAAAATCTTCCTGTCTTTTTTTCATATCTATAAACATGTATACTCAGAAGAGAAAAAGTATCACCACTCATCACATCCCATCTTATACCATGTAGGACCTAAACTGAGCCAACCGATGACTATCATGTCAGTTCAAGCTGGAAAAAGTCAGCACTTCCACTGGCATAAAAAGTTCCCACCTTTCTCCCGAATCTAGCTTCTTACTCCTTCTCCACACATGGTCCCTGTCCCTGCACTCCTACAAGCATTTGGGTGACTGTGCTGTGAATCAGAGTGAGACACTGATCAGGGGAAGAACAACTTTAGAAAAGGCTAATTTCTCTGTCCTCAGCTTATTTGTCTACCAGTTTCTTAAGCTGAATTTATTAAGGAGTTAGAGTTTGTGTAATCATACAGTAGGAAATGCAGAGAGAGAAAAAAAATGGGAGAAGCATCTCATCTTAAGAAAATTAAGTTCCTTCTTGATATTCCTGTCTTTCGGATTTGTAATTCAGCCATCCTAATTTAGTGTTATGAATCTGAACTTCAATATCCATACAAAAACACTTTCTTCTCTTTGGACATTTGTAAAGGCTACAAAAGCCATCGTTCATGCCCATGGATGAGCAATCTGTATAGATAGAACATAGTTTATATGTACATACACAGAGACATAAATGTTATGCCAGGAACAACACTGAACATGTTGCTCTCTTCAGCTCCCAATTTGGCCCAAACAACAATTTTTTTTATTTTTTTACCATTGAGAAACAATACAAGTGGCAATTCATCCTTACAAACTGGTACCAGAAGGTGACAGACACAATATGAATGACACAAATGCACCACATAACTTATGCACAGCCATCAGATTGCACAATACTGATGGGTAGGATAGGCTACCATCTCTGTGCTTCCCTAATTACATTAACTAAATTCATTGGCCTACTTAGAGCTTAAAATGGGTCAGACATGAGTTTTATTCTTTCTGAAGATTTATTCAGGAGTTTATAAATACTAACAGGCAACCATTCCTTCTGAGCATTTCATATATCGTCTGTGTATGCAGGAGTTGAAGAAGCAAGGGAAAAAAGACATATTACTGATTCCTAGGGAACAGTTGTGTTCTTTGACTTTGCTTTTACTTCATGTCTTTCTTTCTTTTTCTTTTATTCTTGAGCATCTAAAAATGTTTCACACATCTATTTTGCACATTTCCTTGCTAGAGAAGCATGGAACTCAATATAAAGTACAATCTTACCTTTGGTTTTGAGAGAGATGATCAGTGGGTGATATACTTCAACATGTAAAACACCTATCAAGTTATGTATTTATTATTTTAACATGTGTATGCCATTAATGCAATATGAGCTTAATATTCCTTTAGGAATACAATATATGCCGTGCATCATGCTTCCATCATTTTCCCAGTCAAAAGTAAGTAACTTACACCCACATTTCTACCTAGTTAGTGAATGAACAGTGAGAGATTCTTTCCTTTCTGATGTATGTATTAATCATCTAATACTCTGAAGCATGAGATTGATTCACCAAGTCTCTGAGTGCAAAGACCTGTCTGCACTATACAATTCTATTTAAGTAAAATTTTCTACTCTCTCTCCAAGCTCATAACTTCATCACTGAAGTCTTTTCCCAGCAAGAAATCTCTTGTTCACAGTTTATATGAACAAATGTTTCTAAGAAGACTCAATATACCTGTTTCATGCTCTGAGAAGTGTCCATGTGGACTATCAACAAATATGATTTTCACTGTCATGTTGGAAAGTGTGCTGGAATCATGGCACCACGGAACAGGGATACAGAATAATCCTGGAAGAGGGTCAGGTTCTTTGAAGGAATGAGATACCATGGTGGGAGGAAGCTAGCACTTTTTCTAGAATTCCTATAAAAATATTGTTCAGTACTGGAATCTGGTTATATTGTTGATACCTGCAACAAAAATTGTTACTTCTCTGATCATAGAGCCTTCATTCTTCTGTTAAAATAGTCTGCTTTCAGGATCCTGGGCTATAATGTGAATATGACAATTCACATCATAACTGCATTCAGACCTATGCTTACTTTGAAGATTTTACAGTTAAAAGAAGTGATAAAGAAAGGGTGGGGAAATGAAGTGCCTTTGTTCCCATTTTACAGAGAGACAACTGAAAGAGAGTAAACTCACCTCATGAACAGCACCTGAAGTAGATCTTGCAGTCAATATGTGCTTAGGTTTCAGTCTTGAAACATATTAAGAGACCTAATAGAAAGTCTGTGGAAGACCCACAGTCTTTTAAATCCTTCTCTTAGTGTTCCAGTGAAAGAACACCCTTCTTTTTCCCTTCTAATATCATTCACTGGGCTAAACCATCTTCAGACGAGTCACTATGTCCTCTACACATCACCAAGACTTGTAACCATATGCTGACCCAGACCTACTCACAGCAGCACAAAAAGAACACTTAGTAGTTTTATCTGCTTCTTTATTGTTGATATGTCGGGGTACTGATACAAATTCATTGCTGCTTGTCAGCTGTCTGGCATCTGCTGACAGTGTCTGCAGGAAATGTGAGTGGTTATATTTAAATATCTGTCAGCAAATATGACAAAAGACATGAACACTTCTCTGGGATTTGCAATGACCTTTTTATTTGCCTTGAAGACTTGTCTTCCTCTGATCAAGAAACTAATTAGATTGCTGAAACTTACTGAATATGCCTTTCACCGCGCCATGGAAATCCATTTCTCCATTTGACAATGACTCTGCAGGGTATCTCCATTCTGCCTAGAAGCCTGGGGCTACAAATAGTTACACTTTCTCCATATCTGAGGCCTGGGCTTCATCCGGTGAAGGTAATACCAGACTGATAAAACTTGGTTGTAAGAAGTTGCATTATTTGTCAAAGCTTAATTACCTTGAAAGATCCTCATCTTGAATTTCTGTAGTCCATAGGTACAGTCCTGCAATGGGCCCCAAGATGATAGCTCTTGAAAGTAGGCTGAAGGAGACAAAAGCAGTCACAGCTTTCCGTATACCAAGAAGATATTTTTTTTTTTATGCTACCACAGGGCATACGTGCATCTGAATTTTCATAAGATGGGAAGGGCACATCTAGATACAAGCTGGTAAAATGGATCTTTCAGTGACCCTAGAAACCAGCAGTGGTGGTGAGGGTGAGGCTACTGTCTTTGCAGTGTCACGTAGATCAGCAATAGGACTATGGATTGACCCAATGTCTCAGTGGATTATTTGCTATTCAGTTTCACGATTTGCTGAAGACAATTGGGAAATTAAGGGGGTGCCAGGAGCATGCTTGCAGAAGCTTTGGGTGGAGTAATCTCACTTAGAATCATAGAATCATAGAATGGT
>NW_010356118.1:0-3320 GCF_000700745.2 Antrostomus carolinensis | reverse complement strand
GTCGGGGTCAGGAGCGGGAGGGGATGGGAGCTCTCGTCGGGCAGAGGAACCGGCGTGCTGGTTCTCCGGGAGCGGGTTGGGTGTTTCCTGAGGGGAAAGCGGCAAATCGCTGGTCCGAACTGGAGCAGGAGGGATGTCAGTGTTCCAGAAGGTGAAGCGCCTTGGTGTGCAGCTCTCCATGACAAGAGGTTCCAGCCTGGGACCCAGCCCACCTAAGGGTGTGTTGGATCCATTTTAACTAGCGATCCAGAAAGAGAATTGAGCACAAATATGTCCTAGTTTATCGCAGAGCACCGGCTGCATTACCTTCAGGGTGCTCCCCTTTAAGGATCCTCAGCGTGGGGAGCACAAGCTGGAAGCTTGGTACAAATGGGTGAAGTTGGCTGAATATTCTGCAGTTTTCTAGCACAACCTTCTGCAGCTCAAAGGAGTTATTTGTAGCCTTACCCCTCTACAATGAGTAAGGATGAATGAGCCACTGGACTTGGAAGCTGGCTGCTATTAAGGTCTCGTCCTCATCATAAGCAGATGGAAAACTTTTGTGTTAGTGACACTCCAAAGGAGGAAAACTGTAAGTAAAGTTTCTGTCAGATTACTTTCAAGAAGGTGGGGGGCAAGATAAAATATTAAGTTTTCTAAAACCTTTTCAGATATTTATAGAATTGGGACCTGTCAAAAGGGGCTCGAAGCTGGACTGAAAATCAAACCTGGTTCACAGGTTCAGCTGGGGTGTCGGAGGGTGGTGTCACAAAAGGTAGCTGTTAAGTGGAAAATACTTGCTGAACTGTAGGTATAAAGGAGGTTAAACACATCTGTAGGTAGCAGAGAAACGAATACAAGATTCTACATATAAAGAAAAACAACAAAAAATCCAGGAATGACAAAGTACATGGTAAGTACACAAATACCACCTGTTTATCTGTTTCAAATAAACTTTTTTCTATTTGATTTTAAAATTTATTATTAAAAGAAAAAAGCTACTTCCTTGTTCGTTTGTAGGTAAAAAAAATATGTTAAATAGTAGCTAAAAAGGGACAGCTGCTTCACGGTCAGTATGTCCATAACTTTTGCCTGGGATTTGAAAAAATGAGCTGGAGTTCTCTGGTCTGCTGGCATTTATTAAAAAAAAATACTGGAGTAGCAGGAAATCGTAAGTAAAGCATCAGGGAAGAAACATGTTTCACTCTGGGAAGGGAGGATAGCATGGTTAGGTGTGGGTCAGTTAGCCTAGAATTAATTCCAGGCAAAATAAAGGAAACTTGCTTTAAGACTTGCTTGATAATAAAATAAGGGGTTGGAACGTAAGAAGTTGAAGTGGTTTGTGTAGAGCATAACTTATTTTACCAAATCACAAGCTTGATTGATAATGTTACAGACTTGTCACATATATAGTTAAAGCCAAAGTGAATCTTTCTAAAAAATATATGTCAGCTGTAGAGCATCCAGTAGCAGGTTGATTTCTCTGAGCTCACCAGTTCTCAGCAAGTTGTTGAGAGAGATCATAAATGGAGACTTTCCTTCTTGTGGAGTCCTGCAGGAGTTGGTGTTCAATCTTATGTAACTAAAAAAGCAAAACCTCCTGTTGACTGCCTGAAATAAATGTATAAAAACACAGATAATGGATTGAATCTTTGCGTCATGTATGGTGAAGCAGTTTGAACCGTGGCCATCTGGATTGTTCTGTAGGACTGGATGAACAGCTGCTGTTTGAAAACAACCAAATACAACTAGGAGCAGGGACTACAGGGCATACTTGTGGAAAGCTAGGGTCATCCTGAGAAGCAGGGTAGGTTCTTCCACAGTTCTCCAAACTCCTTATTTCAGTTTCCAGGTTCCTGATTGCTAAAAATCCCTCTGTGTCCGTGGGGTGCAGTTAGCAGTGGGTAGAGAGTTTTTTCTTAGGTTTATAAACTTTTCAAAGGTGTTTTGGTTTTTTTTCTGGTGGGTTCTGGGGTTTTTTGTTTGTATTTGAGTTGTTTGGGGTTTTTTTTTTACTCCTGGTGAAAAAATTCTCCCTTTCAGCTAGGGGAAGAAGAAACAGCGCAAAAGGAGCTGGACCGACACGAGAAACAGAGAGTATTTTCTTTCTAGGACTTGTGGACCTCATCTCTTCTTGCTTCCAGTGGCTTTGAAGAGACAGCTTTGTCCTGCAGGGCTATAAACTGAGCTAGGACTGAGCATCCTGTGTTCTGCCTCCAACCATCGTGCCAATGACTGGCCCTGTCTGGTTTTTCTCAGGCTGACTGGGAAGTTCATATCCCCAGGTGCTTCCTGCACAAGCGAGCCCTGAGGGAGCATTAGCAGATTGAGACAGTGGTCTACATGAAGCCCGTGTAGCCCACAGTGCTGAGTGCTGTGTCCAGAGTGATGGTGGAGAGTGTGACCTCCTGGGCTGTGGTGGGACAGCCTGACTGCCTCATCAGAGCAGCACCTTCTCAGGGTGTGCAGGGCTGTCCCTGGGTTCCTGCATGGAAGTGCTGCCTCAGGGTCTGTGGTGGAGTGAAGGAAGGATGTGAGCTATGTTCTGGGTGGAGATGTGGTGGAGATCCTATGGCAGCTTTAGATTGGGACCAGATGCCTATTCCAAGATCTTCTGATGGCAGAGAAAGTCAGGGTAGGAGTGTCAGGAGGAACCAGAGCTGTGGTAGGTCCCGAGTGACAGTATGTGGGGCAATCCTGGATTTCATAAGGCTTGTGAGGTGATGTTGAGTCTCATGAGCTGTGGAGCTGTGACTGGTGCTTGTCTCTGTCTGATCAGGGTCAGTCTGGCTCTGTAGTGTGAGCCAGGCAAGATATACGTGATGCTCTCAGAGAGAGTACAGGAGGCAGCAGAACTGGGACTGAGTGTGTCACCTTCGGTCCCAGCCCTGCTGCTGTGGTGTGGGCCTGGCTGGGGGTGGGAGGGGAGAGGTTGTACTGGGTGCTCTGTTTCCTTTTGGCTGTAGGACAGCATTGAAGAGTGCTCTCTTTTTCATAGTGCCCTGCCCACAAGGTGGAACTGGTGCTGAGCGCAGGTGTTGGAGCAGCACTTCACCCAACAGGGAGGTATTTCTTTTATTTCTTCCATCCCTCGTGGCTGGCTGTGCTGTGGGTGGAGGTGGCAGAGCTCCCATCAGGGCTGCCCATGAGCCAGGTTCCTGGGGGAGACTCGGCTGGATGTGGCTCATTGGAGGCAGGCCTGGGAAAGTCCAGCCAGAGAGTGGGATTGTGAGCAGGTTGCCGATTTGTGAGTGGTCCATCTCCTTGCCCAGTCTGTTCCGTTGCTCCCTGGGTCACAGTGTCTGTGTTTACCTGTAGAGAATATCTTGTCAGAGCAAGGG
>NW_010356117.1:0-3464 GCF_000700745.2 Antrostomus carolinensis | reverse complement strand
AAGGATGGCAAATAACAGCAGGGCCAAAGAAAAGGGAAAAAAAGATGCTGCAATGCTGCTTTGCATATACAGTGCAAACACCGGACCTACAAGCAAGCTCTGCTTCTTGCTTAGTTCAATCCACGTGGTTCTGACACTGGTACTGTTAAAAAAAAAAGCCCAAAGCGTAACAACTCTTTAATAGTTCCTTCAACCATGGAGAAGGTTCATATTGTTTTACACAGTGGGCACAAAGATAACGTCCTTCACACATACTTAGCAAGCTATGAAGTACATCTGTGGTATACAAGCAGAAGAATATAGAGAAAGAGTGCAATATCCTGAACAGGGAAATAGTGCTTCAGAGCAGAGGTGAATTTGGAGAGAGAACAAACTGCTCTGTTTGTACCTAGCCACCAGAAGGCACTAACGCACTGCCTTGCCCTCCAGCTTTTGAGGCACTCCCCAAAGGGTCAGCTGCATTGATCACCACTAGGGGGGAGGAAGAAGGGAAGAGAAAGGACATTGGTGCAATACTACCCCAAAGCCTGAACAAGAGCTTCTGCTGTGGGGTTGAGGAGCAAGATTGTCTTTTATTTGCAACAGAAACCAGTTGGTCATTTGACAACTGAAGTAACACTGTCTTGCACTCTTGAAGAGGAAGATGAGGACACCTGGCCAAAGGTTTCACTGCCTTAATGAATTATGATGGGGGGATCATTGTTAACTTCCTCAGATCTCACTCCTGCTGGCTCCCAGAATACTGTTTTGTACTTTTTCATGAAGAACGGGAAGAAACAGCCACCCACAGGTTTATTGCTAGAGTGACAGGCTTTCCATACCTCAGCCTCAGCCCTGTCCAATTCCTTCTGCAAGAGCAGCTTGTCTTCCTCCAGGTCACTGTGGTAACGCATAGTAACCTCTAGTGAAGCTTCATACATGCAATGCTGTTTAAGAGCATCGGTGAGCTTCTGCTGCAGCTGTGTCACCTGAAGAAATGTTGTTACATGAGCATGAAGAATTCAGTAAGAACGTGAGAATGTGAGGTGTGCTTTTATGTCTTAGATTACATAATTAGGTCAGTCTTCAGGGCGAATTCAAAGATAAGGAATGTTGCCCGCCACCAGCAGGGCAACCATCTGTAAAACTGATGGCATCTCTTGACCTTTCTCAGCTGAGCACCTCCATGGTGCCAGGGGGAGGCAAGGGCAATCTTCACTGCTTCTATGCTATAGTAGAAATCAAGCTCCAAGGCTGGTTGAGGTGAGACCCAGGTCATTAGCCTGACCTGCCTTCATCTCAGTCCTAGATGAACAGCTGGCTGAGAGCACAAGTATTTCAAAGGCTCCCAGTTACAAACGTGTGCGGGAGCAGCAGAAGAGGTCAAAAGAGCCCAGGTGTAAATAAGCGCAAAAGCAAATGAACCAAGGAGGACCCCACTGCATCCCTCACAGAAAGTACCTCAGAATCCCTGTGAGATTCACCATCTTCCTCTTGCTCTGCTCCTCCAGCTAGCCAGGCACCTACAAAGGAGGTCACACTCATACTCTGAGCATTTATCTCCCTCTGCTTTTTCCCATCCTCCAAGCCCAGCATCCAAAAGACGAGGAACAGTTCTACGGCAGGCCATAGCGATTTTCCTCATTGGCTCTTCTGCAGTTAAGGATCCTACCTGCTCTGTCCTGAGCAAGTGCAGTCCATGTAAGATCATCAGTCCCCGCAGGGCAGGAGCTGCTGGAAACTGTCATGTTTTCTGCACCACTTGCAGATGCTTCCATGTTTCCACCATCCATGTTTTCCACCGGTAGCTTACTACAGATATATAAAGAAAGAGAGGAAACAGGGATGGTAAAAACATATTCCACACACCTTCATCAGTGGCGATCTGTTGACATTGTCAGCAAGGTTCAGCTGGCAGTTCTCCTGTACTAGACATCTAAAGACATCCACGTGGCCGTTTGCACAGGCGAGATGCAGAGGTGTCGTAAAAATTAAACATATGAGCTCAACATAGACAACGAAGAAAACAAAGCTGTTCAGCCCCGGGGACCCTGCCCAGACTCTGCTCCTCTCATCTGCTGCTGCTGCAATCCTGCACTGATCACCCACAGGGCAGAAGAGAACTGGTGGTGCCTGAGTAGCTACACAACAGCCCTACAGGGGGACCATGGCGAAGCAGCAGGTTGGTGGCATGCACTTCCAACAGTACTCGAGCCAGCCTGGCAGCTCCGAGGAGCGAAAAGCTCTAGAATTCACTGTCCCAGCTGACAAGGCAAATCTCCCTTTTCAAGCGATGAGCTTTGGATGTGATCCCACACAAAGCCTTAAGGGTGGATGCTTCCACATGGCACCCAAAAGCTGCCAGGGGGGTTTGTCACACCGTGCTGATGCTCCCGCTGTATCAGTAGGCTCTGTGTTATAGCACATTCATTGTGCTTGAGAGGGTGGCTGAGGATGAGCAGAGCTTGGCTCAGAACCTCCAGCAGCAGCACCTGCCAGAAGCAGGCAAGGTGTCCCATCAGCAGCCCACAGCCCCACATAGCTTCTCCTTGTCTTGCCTGTCAATGCCAACTCTCTTCAGCCACCTGTGCCACCGCCTCAGCCAGGCTGCGTGGTGCAGCGTGCCCAGGTCCTTCTCCCGGAGCTCGCAGGCACTGGTGGCGGTGGCAGCAGCGCAGGGCTGCCCAGAAGTGCTGCCGGAGGGCGACTGCTGCCGCTTCTTGCTGAAAAGCCCCATGATCCTCTGAATGCTGCGGTGCCTGCTGTGGTGCAGGCACGGCCCCGCTGGCAGCCACCAACAGCAGGAGGCACCTGGGGCACTCTGCCAGGCCCCAGGCAAGGGCAAGGACAGGCTCAAGTGAGAGGAGCTCGCACTGAGCAGTGGCCGCGGCCTGGAGCCCCTGCAGGGGACACACTGACGCTCCCAGCCTGGGAAGTGCTGCTGCTCCCCAGACAGCACTGAGCGCCTGAGCCCTGCCCAGCAGAGGGGTGACAGCCCCGTGCCTGCATAACAATGGCGGGAGCACGATGGGGTGCAGGGGAAGGGCATCACACGGGGGTGTCACAGAGGGTGGGGTGATGACACCGTGCGGGGGTGGGTGGCCAGTAGTGGCCTGGTGGGCTGGTGTGAGGGTTGGCCCTGAAGGGGCACAGAAGAGAACAGATCATTGACCATGACAAAAATGTATAGGAAAAGGGTAATACAGGCCTCAAAAGAGGGGTGGTGGGGAGAGGAAGGCAACAAAAGAAAATCACCAAGAAAACCCCAAACAACCAGAGCTCACCTTTGTTCTTAATCCGTTGTCTTCCATGACCATTTCAGAGCAGTTGTTCTTCATTTTTTCCTGCAAACTAATCTCGGTGTCTCTCTCCTCTCATACACCCTTAGTTTCTCCATAGTTCTGCTCAGGAGCATGCTCAACCTACACAGCAAATATTTCAGGAAAACAATGAAGCAAAGGAACAACCAGCCTTTTTCACATACT
>NW_010356116.1:0-3368 GCF_000700745.2 Antrostomus carolinensis | reverse complement strand
ATGAATTGGGTACATAAAAATTAAGCAAATCCACATAACGCATCAAACATGTATCACGAGAAGAACGGTCGATGTCTTGCATTATGTGCCCCACAAAGTCTCTCACATATGTTTCATTGAACTCCTTGCACATCAGGACAAAAGTAAGTATGAATTCTGGCTTGACATCTTTCTGCTTTAGTTTTTCAAGTTTAGTTCTGAACAGACTTTTCTGTGAGTCCGTCAGATTGTGAGTGACAGCAGCTGTGTCCAGTGGAGAGGCCTTGCAAAGCCTTTCAGGGTCATGATTGTCTACAGCACATGAGGATGAAGTAAGGTCTGGGGGAGTTAATTTTCTTAGTTGCTACAGCATCCATTAACTCATTCCTCCGTTCTTCTAAATAATCTTCATCATAATCTTCGATCAGGAGGAGCACAGGGAGACAGTGACTGATTTCTTTTTCTTCATAATCTCTGAATGCAAGTGCATGCTCACAAACAGTTGCAGGTGAATATGAGGCTTTGATAATGGCACATCTTAGGTCCTTTCTTCTTTTCCACAGAACTTGCCTTGCTGTTGTGCTTCCACCACTTCCAGGATGGTGAAATATCTTTAGTTTAGCCACAGAACAGTTGAGTCCACTTCCTCGTAAAATGTCATCTAGGAGTTTTCTGGCATCCTTACATGCTTCACGTTCAATGATTTCCCCACAACGTCTTTTATCAGCAAGCCAGAAGTTTTCCCAGATTATTTTTCTCCCTTGGTAAAAATTTTGTTCTATTTCTTGTATTTGTTTCTCAGTCAAAAGATCTACTTTGATATCATCGCATTGGTCAACACAGAGGATTTCTAGGCAAAACATCTCTTCTTCCAGCGAGGGAAGTGTACACAGCCCTCTAGTGGAAACTGGCAGGTGTCTGGGTTGTGCTGTAGAAGGCAGCATCTTCTGAATGGTGGCATCTACGTGACTTAGTTTCATCCCCACAACACTGCATTGTTCTAGTGTCTCGATGCTGCAGGATGCCTGAGCTAGATTAGCCCACTTCCCATAGTTTTCTCTGGACTCTGCAATGCAAACAATGTACTCCGTGCCGTTCATCTCTGTATAGAATTCCTGAAAAGTGTCCACGAGTGGTTTCTGCACTGGTGAGAGCAACAGGAAGAGCACGATGAAGGACCGCTTCGGCAGGATTTCATCACAGATACGAGTAATTGCTTTCTTAAGGTATTTTTTTTTTCGTTCTTATCCATGTATTTTCATCACAAGGTTTTTCATCCCCGAGGAAGTCACTGCGCCCATTGCAGAATATCCAGCTGGTCTGGTCAAACAGGCACAAATGTTTCTGAGAGGCAGGGTTGCCAGTCTTACTTTCATTGGAAAAGTCCTGTAAGAAATAAGACCTTGTAGCATGGTGTTCTTTGTACTTGCTGTACAGCCCTGACACGTTAGAATCTTCATCAAAGACGCAGAAAATGTTCAAGTACATTAAAAAGTTGATATAGTTGAGATTTTCCTTTTCACATCTGTTTGTGACAAGGATGTACCGTAGGGAATCATCCATATAGCTTTTGCCATCATTTAGTAGAATTGCCAACTTTCTTCCTAAATTTTGAGATGTATCTGTATGTACGTCTGTGCTGGAGAGCTCTGCTTTTTCTCTCTGGGTGTCTCTGTTTTGTAAGCCCTGAATAAAAGTAGGTAGATCGTCGTGCTTCACGGGTTCAGACTTTGCCCCTAGTCTCTGATAGAGAGTTCGATCTTTTGTCAGGGTCACCTTCTGGCTGCTTTCATTGTATTTTGGCAAATACACATCAAAAAATCTGTTCTTTACTAAACTGGATGTTGGTTCAATGTCAACCTCCACCACAAATCTTTGTTTCTGAGAGTCTTTCGAAATCACTTCAACAAAAACAGGGGGGTGAATGCATTTCCTTGCAATTTCTTGTACATCTTCACGAAAACATTTTTCTATATAGGCTAACGCATCAACATAGTGTTCTCACTCTTTGACTTTTATGCCAATGATCTGTCCGTGTTTCCAAGCCCTGTCCTCAACGCTGTCCATGATACCAAAGTGTATGGTGCCATTTGTTCGAATGTTCATGCAGGCTGAAGCAAATCGTATGACTTCGCAAGCAAATTTTGATTGCAATTGATTTTTGTTCAGTTCTGCAGCAATGGCAGAAGATTTGTATTCATGGCAAGGAGTGATTAAATCACTGACTCCTGATTCTGGAGCGAGAACTCTGTCTTTCACGTATTTGAAATCAGTATTCTGACTTCTAAATGGTCGACAGTTGCTGAGCTCTAAAGCTTCATCAGTGCTCTTGAGTTGGGAGTTGTTACGTTTCCTTTGCCTCTTGTCAGAAGTAGAAGCTGTGTTGTCTCTGCTGGTTTTATCTACTGGACCATTGCTGTCTGCACTTGAAATTTTTTGATCAGGGGCATTTCTGGGTCTTACTGGATCTGTTTGCACATCAGTTCTGCCAGATGTTTTGCTGCTGGAATGCTTGTCTTTCTGTGCGTTTTCCTGTAGCTGCCGAAGTTCATTTCTCTTGCGGATTAAGATGTGGATTTGGCCTCCCTTTGAGGAAAGATTCATCCAGTTCCATTAGCGCCAGACCTGTCACTTCTTCCACATGTAGTTTTTCTACATACTCTTTCTTGATTCCAGTAGATTCTAGCCAACACTGGACATGGTTCTCATCCCATTTATTCACAGGTAATGTTCTGTAATCTAGAAGTTAGAATTATGTATTAGTAATACAAACTAAAAACATGTCAGCCTGCTTAACAGGGCATTAATCCTTGCAAAACCGGCCATGCTGAATGCTAGGTTGTTTTATTTCTGCTGGTCAGTGAGAGACGGTGTCTTAACTTCTCACATATGTCAGTTCTGATGACTAAAGGCATCCTTAACCTTCATCAAAAGCAGTCCTAAGCAATGGTACGTAACTAATAAATCAGTGAAGCAGGACACCATGAGGGAGGTTTGGAAACTTCTCAAAGGGAGTCATGGAAATGGCCCAAATTGTTTCCGAGGGGAATGATGTGATAAGGTTATCAGAACTGACAGGGGCTGGATTCTCTGAAGTGGAGAGGTTTGGGTAGATAATTTACCCACTTGAGTCTGTTTATTTTCTGCTAAATTAAGACAGCATCAATACAAACTATAAGATGATGTTACAAGTACCGATTAGTTCCCTCCTAGAGAGGAACCCGTAAAATGTAGATATTGAAAAGCAAATTGCTACAGGTAAAGTGCAAATTTTTTGAAAGCATCACATACCCATTGCCTTTGATGAGGGAAATCCTTCTGTTAACGAACAAAACCCTAGAGGGGGAAAAACAACTGTCTTCAGATTTACAGTTAACATTCCTCTGTTA
>NW_010356115.1:0-3425 GCF_000700745.2 Antrostomus carolinensis | reverse complement strand
TCTATGATTTTATGATTCTATGATTCTATGAATAGGCCTGTTTTTTTGCTATAATTAATTACCGGTTGCAGATAGACTAGTGAAACTAGCTAGCAGCTCACTGACTAGCTGACTGACTGACAGCTAGCTGACTTGCCCAAGAACCCAATTTGAATGTTTTTCTTTACTTAGGGGAAAAATCTTTAACCAGGAGCCTGTCCCAGTGAATCACTCTTGCACAGCTGCAGTACGTGCTCAGCAGCTCATGCTGGACAAAGGCATGTCCAGCAGCACTGCCTGAGCGCCACTGGCAGTGGCCCTTCCCCAGGACATCCCTTCTGGGCCTGTTCACCAAAATCCCACAGTTTCCACAAGGGTGCACGGTTCATTGAGATCACTGACAGCAACATATTTTAGTTCATGCTTAAAATTAAGGCTATTTTCAAGGGGTTTTCTAAATTAAGATTTAGGAACTCGGCCTCTGCCATGTTCCTCATTAGAGATGCTGTGATTTTACCTCCAGTTGCAGACTTATTGATTTACACTTGGAAGAGAAAAGGAAAATCGATGAGGAGTGGAATGACTGTATGGCAAGCCGAACATGGGTGAGGTCTGTTGGAGGGAGGCTGGAGGAAAGCTGCAGCCATTTTGAGACACTCAGAGTCTCTTTTCCCCTGAACTCAGTCCTGGGGAAAAAAAAAAAATCCAAACAGTCTTATTTTAATCGAGAGGTTTAGTGATTCTCCATTATAAGCTGCACAGAGAGCAGGATGGCAAAGATTTATGACCAGCCACTTCTGCGAAAGTAGCCTCTGCTGGGATGTGCTCTGGTTTCCAGAGTGGTGAGGCATCAGTGAGGCACCTGCCATGCTGTGTATTGATTTTTCTTTTGTTTGTCAAAGGCACAGTTTATGTATGGAAACTAATCCTCTGATCCCTACAGGAAAAAGAACGAAGATTATTTGTTTCCAATGAGCTTTAAATGAAAATCCAGAGTGCCTTATTAGGAAACTTCTTAACTCCCTAAGTACTGCAGCCTATGAAGCAGCAGAACGTGTGGGGTGCAGCACAGATGTGGGACAGGGTCTGTGGAGCATGGTCCCCCTGATCCCAGCAGCTTCCCTTGCTGGGGTGCTGTGCAGGCGTTTCTTTAACCTCCCTGTGCCAAGTGGGCTGCAGCACTGTTTCTTGCCTTGCCTGATTGCTGGATGCTGTCTGTCTGCCTGCCTGCCTGCCTGTGACCCCTTCACAGAAATAAGATGTTAGGGTGCGGCTGCCTCCTGCTTGCAAGACTGGCTCCAGCCTCTCAGGCACATCCTGGTTTCTCTTGCAAGAGCCCATGATTCCTGGAGTGCTGGTGTACAAGCCACCCCTCTCAGACAGCAGGCTAACCAAAGCAGATAGACACATCAGCTCTGAAAAACTGTCAAGCCTTGATCATTCTTTATATAGTTAAGACAGGAGATGTGGATATCTTCACAAAACCTACAGAGATTTCCTTGTTTCAGCTTCCTCAGTGGGCCAGAGCTTTTCTCATGTTGAAAGCAAAGCCTTATACAGTGACCTATTTCTCCCACCTTTTACTTCCAACTTTCCCTTTGTGTCTTTCTGACTCCTGCAAGAGAGGTCTTTGCTGATGTTTTTTTTATTTCCTAATTTATTTTTTTTTTCTCTCTCATTCCAAACCAGTTAATTTCCCTTCTAATCTCTCATCAGGTGAATTCCTAATCAGCTTCATCAAGTGATGCTTTTGCCCAGCAAAGCGTTGCCTGGCTACAATCTGTCTGGTGTTTGGAGCTGAAAAACTGACTTCCCCTAAGACTGAAACCCTAGCTTTTTCCAAAGGTGCACCACGTAAATGGATGTTCATCAAAGTTTAATGACCTCATTAGTATTTGTTTGCAGAGTGCAAAAGTGAACACTTTCACTTTCTGTGAGATATAGATCTAAACAAAAGAAAGAGGGAAAGGAAAAGGCAAAGGAGACTCATTTCCAAGACAACTTGCAGCATAATCTGGACATAGATGAACTGCCCTTAGCAGACAGCAGCAGACACAGACACTGATAACCATAGATAGTTTTCTGCATTGCCATACCATTAGTCCTGTGAATATGTATATATATATCCCTGTAGATATGGGATGTCAGTGTGAACACACAATCCAGTCAAGAATATATATATTTCTCCAGTTTCAGATGACAGCAAAACGACTGCAGGTCTTCTGTAAACTCATGGATGTTTGACCTTTGTATTAGATTCATAGAGGAAGAGTCTACTCTAAGAATGACTCCCACAGTGAGAAAACTGTCCTTAGGCTGGACCATGAACCATAGACTTCAAACCCACTGCTATTGTTATTAATATGAATTGCATATTTGTATGCTGCTGTAACACCTATTTTACTGGTGTGGAACAGAGTGGACTGAAGCCTTGAGAGGTAAGTGTGGGATAATTAGAGGTCATGTCTGGTGCAACATGTGGTCTCAGGGAAAGCTCCTAAAAGCCCTGGGATTCATTGGTGAGTTCACCTAACTTGAAAGACTCGAAATGTAGGTGCCTCTGATGCCTCAATCACTAAGGTCGCTTCTCTAGTCAGAGAACAGAAACAGGCTAAGGGTGAAAGGGTGCCTCATCCATGTTAATCCAGGTCTCCATTTCACTTTGATGACCGAGACTAGCTACCTAACCTAAAAACAGATAAAATTAAGTGGGGTAAATCTTATCCTGAGATATTAGTAACTTGCTTATAAAATTAACCTTTCTCATAATGTTTCCACAGGGTTGTGGCCATGCCTCAAAAGTCATAACCAGCAAGAAGACTGGTTAGAGTAGAAGAAATGTGCTACTTCAGGCACAGCATAGCAGTGTAAAGGCAGAGAAAGTCCTAGGGGAGAGGAAAATACACCGTGTTTTGCTTTCACCATTACTATTTCAGAAGAGAATCTCTGAGAAAACGGGAAGAGAAAACTGAGAGCCTTCACAGCTGTGTTTAGTATAAGGAGCTACATTTTTGTTAGAGGAAAGCCATGAGACAGTTTTGAGAAGGAACCATAGGGAGCTCAAAATGCTAAATAGATTGGGGAAAGAGGGCAGTCGGCCCATTTGCCAGATGAGCTGAGACCCTGAGCATTTTGGAGAAACTTACTATAATGTTTTAGTGTAGCTCATAACTCCTTTTTACTGGTACATATTTTTCCTGCTCTGTAGCTTTTGCTTCTCATTTTTCAGTTGTCTATTTCTTTATTAGAGCGAACTTCTTAAGTTTCATTGATGTTAGAAATTATGTCTAGCAGGTATAAAGTTCTTTACTACTCCAGGACTGACTAATCAAAAAATAAAATGGTGTCTGCTGGTGAAACAGATGCAAATCTCAGAGCCTTAAAGAGCAGGGCATGAGAGTCAGCATGGGAGCCAGTACTGTCAAGGCTCAGCACGGAAAGCAATC
>NW_010356114.1:0-3440 GCF_000700745.2 Antrostomus carolinensis | reverse complement strand
CACAGCTTTGCTTTGCTTCTATTAAACTGCCATTTGTCTCAACCCACGAGTTGTGGTTTGGTTTTTTTTTGTTCCATCTTCTTTTTTCCCCTCCCCATCCTGCTGAGGAGCAGGGTGATAGAGTAGTTTGGTGGGCACCCGCCATTCAGGCAAGGTCAACCCACCACAAGTTTTCATCCAAAACCTAGGATATATAGTATGGATTAAAAGAAACAGTTATATAAGTTTCTTAGTAAGCATCTTTGTAAGTCTTGATGACTATTAAGTGCCTGTCCTGTATCTGAAGCAGCAATGTCAAAACTCAGATGTAGCATAGGCGAGGCGTTCATCATAAGACCATGTATTGCTGTTTCTATCTTTTCTTCAGCGTTGTGAACTAAGACATCTGGTGCAGTAACTGGCAATTTGTCGAGGCCCAGAGGATTGGACACCCTCTTTAAAGCCCAGAGATCTGTCAAGATTTCCTTCAGCTTGGCCTAGAAACTTCCTTGTTGCTGAGACTCCTTCCTGATGGGCTTCCAAGGTGTTCAGGGTTTCTGGATATGCTCAAGAGAGTATTGGGTATCCTCTGGTCATGATACATTTGCCAGAGAATTTGTGGTGGAAATTGTTCTGCATCTATCTAAAGATCTTTAAACGAGTTTTAGGAAATAGAGAGTGATGAGTTTTTTATAGAAACCTTTGTTGATTCTCAGATGAGAAACTTCTCACCTATTTTAAAGGAGACAATGTTGTAGTAAGATTCTGCTGATCAGTTTTTTAAAAAAATAATTGTAATTAGGATGGGAAACAGTATGAATATTCCTTGTTTTCAGTATCACAGGTTCTAGAAACTGCTAAATTGTCATATTCCTTGAACTGCATTCACAAATGGGATTCAGTGTAAGAATATCAATACTACAGAATTAGGTGGCATTCTACATTTTACACAGTTACTTCAGATTTACATTAAATGCAAAGCACTCAAGATAATAAATAATTAAGTGTAAACATGCTAATTTAATGAAACAATCAATGTATATATATGGCAAATTTAAATTATTAGCAGACATCCAAGCTGGCCTTCCACTCACTGCAGCTGTATGTATGCGTTAGCTCCATACATTATTATAAATACTTTTAAGTAGGGTTTCTTTAAGGATTCCTGCGGTTACAAGCTAAAAGAAGACCACAGATTGATTGAATCTTTATGCCTCGGCATACATTTCTTAACAGGAACCAAAAAGCAGATCAGAAGTGAGACATGTATAAGAACTGCAGGAGCAAAAATTACCAAGGTCGAAAGAGCTAGCACTTGCAAAATCAGATTGTATAAGCAATAATCTCACAGTTAATCAGATTTTGAGACAGTATGATCACTTGTCGATAGGGATACTGATAAATTTGCAAGACTGTCTCTGAGCAAACTTTACTTCCAAGAATATTGTACATCTCAGGATTTGCAAGAACAAATGAGAGAAACTGTTTTGCAGTACAGAAAGAATAGCAGAGTTTCTGGGTAGGTAGAAACTCTTTGGCACCATGCTATTATGAAGACTGGCTTAATGAAAGCACAACTGCAGCTTTTCTCTGAGGAGACCAGGTTTAAAAAGGATTTTTGTTGCCTTTATTCACCAGAAAGAGCAGAATCAGCGAGTCAATGAACCAGAAACTATGTATCTAATTGAAGTTCTTGTGTTGGGTCTCTTAAATAATTCCTTCCAACAATAAAAAGCAGCTTAGATCTGGTGAGTGTAAAAACAATCCTTTGATGTCAATCTTTTCTCTTGGATAGATAACCTAGTCTTTGCTAAGGGGTAGGAGGAAGAAGATAAATTCAGGTTCAAAAATAAGTGTAGACTGTGGCACACTACTAGCTTTTCTGATGATATTCTACTTAAATAAAATCAATATCTTAAAACATGTTATGAGGTTCCTCTGTTGATATTATAATATAATAATCTTCCTAGATATTTTGAAACCTAGAAATTTATTTGATTAGTATGTCACTTTTAACTTGAATCTACTCTACAATACTGTAAGTAATATATCTGTTGTTATAATTATGTTTTTTGGAAAAGTGAAAGTATGTAGCTAATAATAGCCAGTCCAAGTTTCAAAATTAAATTTGAGTACTATGATCATTCATTAACAAAAGTTTATACATATGCAGAAGCAGAAACCTACAGGAAAGAATGAAAAACTATTTTTCAGTAACTTTCAATTATTTTCAGAAACAGCTTTTTTGCTGTTATCACAATGCTTATCCTAAAAGTCTTTATTGGCTTTTAAAATATGTATGTTAATTTTGAACAGTTTAATTTTCAGTTACTGTTTTTGAATCTTTTTTGTAGATGGTTAAGTAATGTAAAATAAATAAATAAATAATAATAATAAAACCAAAAAAACAACTGCACTTTTGAGTGAAAGAAAATAATTCAAACTGATTCAACCTGATTGTTTTTCCTATCTTTCTCCATTATGCCAAAATTCCTCACCATAGTAACATCTCAAAATTATTTTTTAAATCAGCTACCCCACAAAATAATAATTTTTAACTTGTATTTCATTAAGGATCCATATTACCTTTTTTTAATTTTTTTTTAAATAGTGTCAGATAATCATTGTAAAGTGGAATAATGCCTTGAGTCAAGCTCTGTTAAAAGGAAGGAAAAAAATTGTGATGGATAGTTTTTTTTTAAAAAAATGTATATTTTAACAAATTTTAAACTGTATAACAGCAGATGTAGAAAACTGGGTTAGTTTGTTCATGTCCTTTCAATAATTCAATGATAAGATGGTACTAAACTAGTTTAATATGGAAATTGCTTTGGAAGTAACAACTTCAACATGTCTTTTTACATTAATTGATAAGCAACAGTACTTTCACTCTAGGAAGAGTTCTGATAGTCAGTGACTTCTTATTATTGCTGTTTAGACGTATATGCTATGAAATGTGTGTTACTTGGAGGCTATTCTAGATCTACAAAAGAGTTCTGCTTTCCCTTTATCTCTAGAAATCAGATCCCCCTAATCCTGTTGGATGTATTTTGCACATCCAAATTTATGATTCATCATTCATTCTCAGAAGTGACAGCTTCAAAATATACTTCAATTCTGAACTCTTTGTTAAGAAAATTAGAGTGAATACCTCATTTTTAATTGCAGCAATTAGCAGTTAAAAATATGAGCAAACTCTAAACTTTCTTAACATTAGCATTTCTAATTATCTAATGTCCCATTTTTACTGAGGGTTATATAGCAAATTAATTGCTTTGTAATAACTTGTGAGCTGTATTTTCAGAATGTTTTTCCTTTACTTCTTGCCCGATTTACATATTTTTGCATAATGTAGGTTAGGGTTCATTTTCTTCTGTAGGTTATTTTAAAATTCCTTATAATACCAAGTGCTGAGTTAGATAACTTCAGCTGATTCATGTTTTGGTTTTTTTTTTTTTTTT
>NW_010356113.1:0-3165 GCF_000700745.2 Antrostomus carolinensis | reverse complement strand
TTTTTTTTTAAAGTCTGAAAAAGCTAAAGGCTTAAAAATAATAGTATTTAGTCTGTAAAGAAAATGCTGTCTAAAATCTGTGTTGTTTGGTAAACACTGCATTAACAAAAATCAAAGTAATTCCTCCAAAAAATCTGAAATCAGACCTTATGTTGAAAAGAACAAAAGAAGAGGTTAGCCATTCTAGCTAGTACCCTTTGGGTTGCACTTTGGTACCAATGCTGAAAGTGCCAAGTTGGCACTCAGAGTCCAGCTTTACAAACACGACCCTACTTTTGCTTAAATGCTCTGTAACATAACAGGTCATTTCCTTTTTTTCTGACAGATGGGCTTTTGTCATCCTGATATTGCTATGAAAAAGAAAGGCTCATAGGAAACCTCATCATTGTCACTGGCTTTAGCTTATACCTGTTCTTCCTCCAGCCTGTCCTTTCTGCATTTTCCTTCCTTGCATCCCATTTTCGTTTCTCTTCTTCACCCTTCTCCCTCTCCCTCTCCTTGAGCAGGTAAGACTGCACACCTCCATGACACCTGGATTAGAAAGCTGTGCCTTAAAGAGGCTGAATGCTAATGCCAGCTCACCAGATTTCACAGGCTGTGGATTTAACCTAGATGCAAGGGTGCAAAGAGTGCTGCAGCAGCACAAGCCTCATCTGTATCTCCGGCACTTTCATTCTGCTGTGTCCACTTTGGTTTGTCTTTGCAGAAAGACAGCTAATTTCTCAACAACTCCCCAGGGAATGACCATGGTGTCTGTTCTTTCCTAGAGACTCTTTTCAGACGTGCTTCAGCTGCTGATAATAAGTGCATCAGTAGGGATTCCTGTCTCACTGCTTTCAGACCAGACAAATTCATCTTGATACAGAGAAAATCCAGTTTATTTTCTCTCCCTCTATGTGCCTCACACACAGATATATACACACATATAGCTTCCTACTTGTTGTTTCTCATCTCTCTGAGCCTGATTGCCACACTAGCAGGCTGTAGCATAATGGAAGGAAGTTTAATTCTTGTATGATTAGATTTGTCCAGTCACATCCCACATCATGAAAGAGAGCCAAGATCCAAAGCATCCCCCACAATCTGCCATTTGTGACTGATAAGCCAAACTGCACATTGGGAACACAAGCAGATGTTGCATTCCCCAATTTGCAATGAACCTGTTCTTCAACAGGTTTGGCCTGAATTGTCTCACTATGTGTCCTAGGACTTAGCAGGCAGTGGTTGCTGAACTCAACACTGCAAACTATGTTTAACTGTCTACTATCATTCAGAGAGAGGATTGTGCTAGCCCTGCTCATTCACCTGGCGTGTTTCACCATCAAAATTAGCCCAGCGCTTGACACACAAGTATCTTTAACTTAGAGGCTATTACACAGGAATATAAGAGCACTGTTAGGACTCTTCTGCACATACCTGTTAGAGGAGGCCAGCACAGCTAATCTGCAGAGCCTGGGGCCTAATTCTCCAGCATGAGTGAAGCTGAGATGGAAATGTCTCCCCATACTTGCAGAAGTCAGAATGGAGAAAACACTTGCTGTAACTGAGTGCAGAAGTAGACTGTAGGCAATCCCAAACTGCAGGTAAATGCATGTTATAAGATTAGGTAAGCATATCAAAAGATTCAAAGATGGATGCAACCTGTATGTTTATCAGTGTCACAGTTTTGGCTTTCTTCAATAGAAAATAAGTGGTTTGTATCTTCCTCAATGGAAGATTTTAACACAAGAGTGAAGCAGGTGTGCAAGTGTCAGGAATAATCCTCATACTCTCCCTGCTGCCAGTGTCCTTGGGAGCCAAGATGGTATTGACATATTTCTCCTTTAATTATGTCAATTTAAATTTGCTGGCTGTTGATTGGGAGGCCACTAGCCTGGAATGGCTGCTGGGGCTGTGTAAAATTAACTTGAGCCATGTCCAGGCTCTAGCAGACAGGTGCTGCTCTGTACAGGCTGACACATTTGGTGCTGACATCCCATCTTGAGGCTGAGTGCAGAAGGCTGAAGGCTGGGTATGCCCTGGAGATCAGTATGTCCTGCCTTTCTCCGGGTTTATCTTCTTAGGCCTTGCAGAGGTGGATTTACAGGGGCAAATCAGGAGGCGTGTAATTCTCCTCATCTATAAGTACCAGAGCGTATTTTGTATCATGAGATGGGGAAGTGACCATGGCAGGCACCACTTTCTCCCCCAAAGCATCATTGCAGCTGCTTTATAACTAACCCTGCGCTATGGACACATAGATGAGATACTTTTGGAAAACCCCAACTACCTCCTGTGCCCCACTTTCCCCCCCAAAGGACATGGCAGAGTTTCTTGAATTAAGGCAAATCTGCCCTGGCTGCAAATTTTTACCCCAGCTAACCCACAGGTTAATTCTTATGTTAGCAAAGGTGGTTTACCCTGAGAAGAGTAACTTGTGTGCTGTTGGTCTAGGGCAGCTACCTCCAGCTTTTCCTTGGAAAATTTTATCTCAGGGCAAGTTTGGTTAGTGCTTTTGCCCTGGTTTTACCTGTTCTCTGAATGATATTTTACAGTCTCCTGAGCTCCAAATGCAGTGCGTGACTATAGTTTACCCAAGACTTGCTCTGTTCTGTCACTCTGAATGCTCTTATTTCAAATGAATGCTGTGTTTCATGGGGAAAATCAGCAATGTCATGGTGAGTCAAGAAGTATGAAGTCAGTTGGTATAACTTAACAAGGGAGAAGCTTGCATGTTGAAGATTTCATCCTGCAAAGTGCCTTTAAATCAATTCAGAGCACTCTCACCAGAGACTAAATCCCTAAGTATTAAAGACCACTTCCTTCACATTAGGACCACTTTAGTCCTAAATGAGGATATCTGTTTGGGTCTTTACTGCATGTTGATTTCCCATGACCATATAAATTGGCTTAATTTACCAAGCATCCCCTTGCAGACAAACCCCAAGTCTCCTTTGTTTTGCACTTTTACGGTGTCCTACAGCAAAGGACTGCTGCGTCACGCCTGCTGCCACACGTGTCTAGAATCCTCTTTCCTTCTCTAAGGCACTGACTCATTCCTTTCGTCAACTCTTGAGTCTCTTTGCAAAGTTTTGTATGCTGCAAGCTATATAAAGAAACAAATTAAATTCAAGTGTATTAACAAGCAAGCAGCCTGGAGGGTTGGTTTTGGTTTTGTTTTTTTTT
>NW_010356112.1:0-3207 GCF_000700745.2 Antrostomus carolinensis | reverse complement strand
CACTCAGGATGATTTGCTCCATAACCTTCCCAATATAGCTGAGCGATTCTTCATAATACCTACACTATGTTCTGCATCCTCTGTAAACAAGTGTCAGAGCCATGTCCATCAAGTCACTGCTCATACAAATTATGGTCATTTAGGAACACAGAGAAGAACAGGTTTAGTTCCTCCAAAAAGGAGGAAAGTTGGAACTGATGGTCACTGAGACAACGGAAAGGCAGGCAAATTCTTTTCATGTTCACAACTTATACATTTTCCTGAGGACAAAACTCTGCTCTAAAATCTGTTGATCCTATCTCCATTTTGACACTCTGCTCTCCACATCTACATGGGAACATTACTATAAATATGGAGGTTATGTACAGAAGAGTAAGCTAGAAAGCCAGCAAAGAAGAGAATGTTGCAATGACTCAAGAAAGATCATTTCTGGGGTCATTACTAGCAGGATATTTTCATATTTCACAGGCAATATGAAAGCAAAAAATGTTAGAGCTTTGTTTAGATATAAAGAGTTCTTTTGTTGAAATAAATAAAATTATCTCATTTTCTGTAGGCCAGCTTAGTATTGTTTTCAAGCATTGAGTCTGAATAAACAGCAGACTGTTCTCATTCAGAGGTGAAATCATAAATTGTTTTCCCTCCTTAAATGTCCTCAGATTTTTTGAAATGACATCACCTGCACATTCATCAAAGCTCTGTATTTGGCGTATTTTTTTCTGGTTTGGCAAAAATTAAGCAATGATTTGAATATGGTCCAATTTGTAGAAAAAATTACTTTAAAAAATACATGTGTTTTAAATTTGTTTTGGAGGGTTAGTAGCATAATTTTTTTTATGCCATTATTTCCATACTTCTTTTCCATCCTCAAGGTTTTTGGAACATGGATTGTGTAGAATCAGAAATGTTTTCTTATTAAGCAATCTGCAAATCAAGAAAATAAACTGCTCAGAAATGTCCGTGTTTTCCTGATAACCTTGTTTGGGGGAAAGAATATTTGCTCAGGCCATGGTTTCTGCCTGTGGATGGGTTGGCTGTGCTGCTCTCCAAGCAGGTCTTGAGCAGATTGTGGCTGAGACCTCTGTGCAAAGGAGGTGCTTCCTAGGTGCAGGATTGGACCCAATTCACAGTGCTCAGCTTTATGCCTGAATTTATACCCATGTCCCTTCAACATAAGGCAATGGTTCAAGTCTCAGGGGCTGCTACTGGACTAAGAGGCCTCGTCTAAATCCTGCTGAGGGTGGGAAAGATCCATCACCTCAGCAGGCATTAGATGTATGCCTCAGTGCAGGTGGAGTGGCTGCTGGCACACCTTTAAGTGTCACAGTGGTTTTAGCACAAGTGTGCTGGGCATGCCTATCCATTCACCTCCTGGGGCAGCTGTCTGCTGGTGTTGAAGAGTGGCTAAGTCCCTGCTGACCAAGTCAAGCCAGTGCCCTGGTGTAACACTAAAGGAGGTTTTCTCTGGAGCAGCAGCAGAAGTCATTCTGTCTACCTGGAGGAATCTCCTTTAGTTGGCAGTGTCTGCAGATAGGAGGCACAGTGCCCTTCCATCCTTTACTTCTGGCATCAGCAAAGACAAGTACCAAACAATTCACTAGCCTAAATATATATTTAGATTAACTTCTGGGTGCCAGTATAGTTTAACTTGGAAAAAGTCCAAATTCACTGCTCAGTTTTTCTTGGTAATTAGATAATAAACATAAGCTTTTATTTTTGCCGATTACTTTTTAGTTTTTGTAACATTACTGGACAATAGAAGACAGACTGTGGGCAAGTAACATTTCTGTATTAAATTAATTAAGGAGGCGAGGCTGGAATTATGTAATCTTCATTCCTCAAAACTGAGAGCTTGGTAAAATAATTAATTCTTTTCATAGCAGCTTTAGATTGGACCCAGAAGGCCAGCTTATTGCTGGAGTTAATGAAAACAATATCGTTGTACTGTACTCATGTTTAAAGTCAGAAAGCTAAAAGCTGTGGACTCAATGGACCAGATTTTTCTTCTTTTTTATGCTTTATAAGAAGTGTTGCAGTGGATCAGAGCAAAAATCAAATTAGTGAAGCCTTACCTCCAATAGTGACCAGTACTTCAGACTTAAAAAGAGCATAAGAAAAATCCCTTTCTGCTTTTTTATACTGATCTTAGCTGAAGCTTGGGCCCAAATTTAGGCTTTGTCAAGGCTGCAATCAGTCAGTAGAGTTCAATAGCCACTTGCAGAATTGCCTTTAGCTCTCAGTAGCCTATGAACTTCAGTGATTTTAGTCCTGCTTCTGGAGAGGAATGCCTTGGCTGCATGTAACTACAGTGATAACAGTTTATTGTTGGGCTTGCTGAACCAGCTTTTCACTAGCCAGTTCCCTGACGAGACCTCAGGGTAGCCTTCATCATTACTTGTGTGCAAAAGCACATGAGTACAATGCTGCTAAGTGATAAAAGAACCAAAACAATATTTTTAAAATAAGACTTTGGCAGACATAGCTAATTTCATATTTAGGTACTTGCTTACTCTTTCTTAGGCTCTTGTACCCCTGAGCATTGAGATCTGCACATGCTTTTGTGATAATCTAGAAAACTCTTGCATCAGCCCAGGGTGATGTCTAGCAGTGACTTAGCACAACTCCCACTTCGGGTGTTTGCACCTGTCTGTCTTCTGCTTCTCTTCATTTTTCTTTGGGTTGGGAAGGAGAAATCAGCTTCAGACATTTGACTTACTAGAGTTGAAGTTCCAGGGAGTGACACAAAGCATCTTAGACTGTAGCGGGTGAGCATCTTTTGAATTAGACTCTTTCTTTGTTTTATTCCCATAGTGCTGCATTTGGGTGAGCAGATGCCCAGGATGGATAATAGGCCTCTGATTCAATTGTGTCCTTTGACAAGAGAAGATTGTTAATTCATGGGGAGAGCTAAGGCTCTTTATTAAAAATAATGTCTGGTGGGCTTCATGACTGAACTGGAGGAGCCAAAATGACATTTTGCTTTTGAGGATGAAATTAATGTACCTATAACCTGCCTACATCTTTCACTTTTGCTTGCTGTTTTGCTTAATTTTTATTTGTATATTGTAATCAGATTGATTTTGCATAACTATTTTATTTTGAAAATTTTTTCGTCCTGTGGGAGAAGTGCTAACAGAGAAATTACATGGCAGAAATACCACATCACATGGCAGATATCACATCTTTGTCAGTGACATGGACAGTGGG
>NW_010356111.1:0-3489 GCF_000700745.2 Antrostomus carolinensis | reverse complement strand
CTTCACCGCGGCGAGACGGGAACGCCGCTTCAGCAGCGCTGGGCGGTGGGGCTGGGGGCCAGGGCCTGGGGGCACCTGCAGCGGCCGGCAACGCGATGCTGTAAAACCTTGTGGGGTTTTTTGTTTGTTTTCCTGTAAGAAGTCTCTGGTTCTCACAAGGCGTGTAAGTTTGGCTGCACAGGGGGTTAGAGCCCAAGCCTCTCTTTCCAAGCACAACCTGCCTCTGTGACACCTGGACAAGGTGGAATGTGTTCCCTGGAGTCTGTGGGAGGGAGGGTGGGGAGGGAAGGAGGGTGTGCGGTGTCTCCCGAGAGCCGTGCGGTGAAGTACAGGAGAGCTCGCTGTGGCTCTTCAGTCTTTGGTGCCGTGTCAGAAAGAAACGAAAGTAACCTCATCTAACAGCTTTACAGATCATTTTGAAATCCATTCAAGTGCTGGGGAAGGGAGTGGTTAGTAGAACTTTGAGTGAACTCTAGTATCTTTTTGAAGCAGGCAGTGACTTTTGATCTTACAGAAATATCTGGTAACCTGATTCTGTGTGTATGTATTTAAGTCATTTTAATGGGGTGAGTTGGCAGTATGTCAGTTGTTCCTGAACTGAAGAGTTTGTGCAAAACCACCGAAGGAAAAATTTCCAGTACCTGTATTGATTTAATCTGTTTCTGTTGGTTGGTATAAAACAAGTAGAAAGGCATGTAATTTTACTGGCAGTGTAGTTGTAGCCTCTTTAAGGTGTCAGAGTTCAGGAGCTTATTTTTGGTGAGGTTCCTGTAAATAAGTCATCATAAAAATTATACATCGCGTAAGTCAGTACATTTGTAAATGTTACCTATTTAAAAAAAAAAAGTCTTGGGCAATAGTTGATGCCCAAAGATGGGAACTGAGCAGATGCATGACACTTCCTTTTTACTGCTTTCTTTTTCTCCAGTGAGTTTTAGCTCATGTGGTTTTGTGTTTATTTGATATGCCCCAGTACATTTTTTTTTTTTTTCTTCCTTCTGTGAATTTTTCCAGTCCCCCTTGAACCCTTGTAAAGTTCTTGTATCTGCAACATCTGGCTGGCGAGAAGACATTTCAGGCCTACAAACTGTGGGTGGGAAGAACTACATTTTTGTTTATTTTGTTTGTGGCTTGTACCTTCCTCTTTTACACACAGTATTCCAGCTGTGAGCAAGCCAAAGATTTATACTTTGGGTAATGTGTTTCTGCTTATTCTTATAAGGACCCTTCCTTATGCTATGGCTGCTTAGTTTCCTAGTCACCTTTTGCTAAGGGACTTTATTAAAAGTCTTTTGGATAGCCAAAGTTGATTTTTTGACAACTTAGAGCACCCTCACCCCCATGTGTGCTGAATCTTTCAGAGATCTTAAACAGTTTTGAAAAGCAGGATTTCCTTTTGCAAAAGCCATGCCAGTTCTTATGTAAATAATGTATTTTTTTAAGTGTTCACTAACCATATATTTAATTATAGTTTCTGCTTATATTAAGTTTTATTTGTTGTAGATTTTTATTTTTTTGAATTTGTTTCATGTTTGCCATTTCTAGTCCTGAGGTGCCAAGGAACTGCTGAATGAGTTAACCCACTGTCATTCCTTATTCAGCTATTTAAACTTGATTTCTTTTGAAATGCCTATAGGGTGATACTGATTATTGTTTATTTTGTCCGTGTGTTTATAATCTTTGCTCTAGTTCCTTCTATTTTGGGCAGATTTGCTGAGGAGTCACCTGCTGAAATGGTTTCCAGAATAGGCATCTCCGTGTTTTCTTTCTTTGTAAAACCTGATGGAAAGTATTTACTCAGCTCCTCATCATCATGTAGTATTAAAACACTGGGTTCCTGAAGAGCTCTAAATGATTTACCCTTGCTGTGAAGAGCATGGGTACAATGAGGAGAGATACTGAAGGAAATGTAGGGGCAGAGAAACCGAGGAGGATAAAAAGACCACAGAGCTGCTTGCTTTTTAACAAACAAGGAAGGTGACAGTTTTTTAGAAACTAAAGTTTTGATGGAGGTTACGATGCAAGACTGAATTGTGCATTCAGTCTGTTTTTACACTGTATCCTTTCCATCCACTTTCTCAGGAATGTAACTAAATTATGCTTGTCATTGGTTACAGCATTCTGCAGCATGACTTGGAGTAAAAGTGAAGAGGACATTGTGGGAAGGAATGTTATGAAACTTGATTATTACTCTGAACATCATCGTGATGGTTGTGAGCAGGTATCTTTAACTTAGATTTTTTAAACTACAGAGTAGATTTTTACTGTTAGGCACCTTAAGGAATGTGATTTAAAGTATTTGGAGTCAATGGTTATAGTGGTGATGGTCTGAATTCAGTACAAAAGCACAGAAAAATGGGTTCTCTTTAGCATCATTTCGTGATTCATCAAGGGAAAAACTTAAGGTTCTGGCTTTTTTTTTAATATGGCAAGGCAGCTGATTAACAGTTTTCTAAGAAGTACTCAGTCAAGGTGTGAAACAGAAATGTGGAAATAATTGAGGTAAGTTTTCATTTTGGATAATGTGAATGACTTGAGTGTCCTGTAGGAACAGAATGTTTCTGAGTTTTATGTGTTTGAGACTTTCTATTGCCTATGGTGGATGTGGAGAAAATGCTAGCATTTGCAATAGCTTATGGTGGAGAATTTGAATTAAATAATGTAATGAAATTTTACATTTTAAAGGTTTTTGTGTGTATGTGTAAGATTGTGGAAAATTATACTACTCGCAGTTGGTGTTTGAGATGGCAAACAGCTGGTGCAGATGAAGTATGGGCAGTTTTATTCTTGAGGCTACAATTTAATACATAGTCTGTTTGTCTGCCAAAACCAAAGGTCAGTGGTGATAAACTTTCAATCACTGATGGTTATTTGATCACTTCTTATGGCTTTCTCAGCTGACTTAAATGTTCAGCTTGCTTTCAGAAGTTAAAGACCCCCACCCAAACATTTAAATTGGAGAATAAGCTCAATGTAGTTTCCTACTTGCTGTTAGCATGGAAAACAAAATGAGCAGGCCCCCCAACTGAAGCTGTATATAGGACAACAATTTGATTTTGTGTGTGACATTCTGAGAGCAATATAACATTTTGAAATTGTGTCCTTGTGTGGGTCAGAGTTCATTCTTTTCTAGATACTTGGTATGCTGTTAAGGGAAAAAGCCTTTTGGTGGTAGAAGAGCAATAAATGCACAATGACTTGTTACCACAGGTCTTGACTCTGCATGTACAGAATTTTACTGTAATAGGAGAACTTCTGAGGAATGTTCTTAGGAAAAATGTAAGATTTTTAACCGTGAGTATCATTTATGATTTATGGGCATTGATTGGTCTCTTGTGGGTCATCACAGATCCCCACTAGAAAAGTCCTCTATGTTTGCAGGACTAATTTATGTTGTAAAGTTAGGATAACAACCACTGGTGTTTTCTCAGATTCTGCTATGATATATGGTGTTACATGGTATTTGTATTTCAAGGGGTGGGGGGCGGG
>NW_010356110.1:0-3460 GCF_000700745.2 Antrostomus carolinensis | reverse complement strand
GATGGCAGAGCCAAGAGCCAAGATCTGGCCTTGTGCTAAAGACTGTGTAGATGCAGAGTAAGGAACAGTCTGGCTGCAAAGCATTTACAGTCTTAACAGAAGAAACAGGGTTGTACCTCCAAAGATGAAGGCCTGAAAATTAGCAGGTTTTTCCTTAAACTTATAATAAAAAAACCCCTTAAATATCTTAAGTTTTTTTCCACAGCTGTATTTCTATTTTTATCTTACTCTAAGATTTTGTTTGCATGATCCTCAGTGGAAAGGGTGTCAACAGTATTTTTTTCAAGTCCATGTAACAAATGAGCATTTTAGCAAACTGTTTTTTCACCAGAAAATATCAGTTCATTGAAAATTTTCACAGGAAAGGTTCAGCTTCAGCTCAAGTCAACTTTTCAGTTTGAAGAAAAATGTTGCACCAATTCCTAGGGCAAGCAGTCACTGCACTGTGCTTCATACTGAAGCATCCCAACCAGTTCGAAGTTGTTGCAGATACAAGCTGAGGCCAAAGCCAAATTTTGGTACCAGTTACAGATTTCCAGTCCCACTGATTACCATATTCCTTCCATCTAATTTCAACAGAATGGAAAAAATTTTTTGCAAAAAATGTTTGATTTAAAATGCAGCCACTTTTGGGGAGGAAAGCAGCAGTAATTTAACAGCAGAAAAAGCATGCGGAGCAATTCATGATAAAAAACAACTAATTCCAGACTATGCAAACTGGTTTGCTCCCACAGTTGTGTGGAACTGAAAAGTAGCTGAAACCTTGCACATTGTACTAAATCTCTTTAATCTGGTTTTGCTGAGTTGCCCACCCTGTAATTGCAATCCTTCAATGAAAAGGAAAGGGAATTTAGGGTGAGGGCATGGGAACTGAAAGGTGGAACAATAATTGACTGTGTTCTTACATGACACTTCTGTGATTAGCAAAGGGGGAACCGTAAAATCAAGGGGGGGCCTGAAGAGGATGGAGGCAGGAGAGGGAACAGACCACATGGAATCATGAATCTTTACTTTTCTTCTTTAAATGAATGAAACCAATAAACTTTAATAGTGCTGGTGAATGTGCCTTATCATTGACTGAAAATCAGATTTGGTATCGATTTGATTTTCAGAATATTACTCAATCAAGCACACTTAACTGCAGAAATTTAGTATTTTTTATATCTTAAAAAAATCAGTGCAAGCAAATCTGCCAAACCTCCCCTCTGGCTACAAGTCTAACAACTGTTGAAGGACAAAAGATAATATATGTGAATACCATCGCCATGGTTCACTGGGTTAAAACAAACGGCCCCCATTTGACCTTTAAATTGAAGGGTTTCCCTTTATATCACTAGAGGCAAAATGCATGGACATAAGTACAACAACAACAAAAAGGGGGCTCGGGTAGCTGAGCTGTATTTGATTTGTGAGATTTTTATTCATTTTTAATGGGATATTTTTTCTTTTCTTTTAGAGGGTGGTAAACCCAGAAGTCAAACTGATGAAGAGACGTGGAATCTGAATCTGGCCTGGGTTACATTCGCTGCTGGTTGGTTGGTCACCCTGAGGGAAATGATATGTGTGCAGCTGAGATGATGAATTGGGTTTGTTTAAGTCATCATTACATTGTACTTTTTTATGGACCTCAGTATTTATAACACTTAAAGTTGATTGAGTAATGTGGACTGCCTTGGCATCCCTGCTGGTCAGCCGGGGTGACAGGCCTTGACAGCAAACATGAAGATATTACTGCTCCAAGACTGGTCCAGGATGTCAGGGTAATCTTAAGCAATCTGCTGCTTGCTCTTGTGTGTAATACACTGTTGAAAACTTTCCCTGTGAGTGCGTATGTAGGTATATATGTAGGCTTCTGTATATTTGGGGAAGAGCTCAAGCAACTCAGAAATAAAACAAGAAAATGTTTGCTTTAATTGAGTTAAATTTTCATTTTAAACTAAAGTTTTAGCTTAAGAATAGCATCCTCATAAATTTGGAACATAGTGACTTTTAACTATGCTTAATATATTCATCCTTTTGGATTAATCTCCCCTCCCTGTTTCTGCTGAACTCCATTCAGCTTTCCGTAGTCAACAAGAGAAAATATATGACTCAGGAGCAAAAAGTGTTCAAGCACCTTTCCTTGATAAGAATGACAACTAATTATCTCTAAGCCGCCAGCCCCAAAATAACAAAGTCTAGGCAAGCAGAACTATGCAAGCATCCAAATGTAATGTTAAGATCAGAAGCTCATCTACGAGAGGCAGACATTGCTCCAACACAAATATGTGTTCATTTGTACCACGTTTGAAAGCACTGAGGTAAATGTGTTACAGCAACGCACATTTCTGCTTGTGATTATTATCAATGTCAAGATTTTACTGTATATAAAACAACATCTTGTATATTTAAACTCAAAGGCAAAACTTGAAGTTATTTATAGAACTGGCTTTGATTGGGTGGTACTGGTAGCATGAACAAAGTCTCATTTTATCTGTATGCATACAATTAGTATTAACCTTCCCATAAATATGCTTCTGCAGGTGGACACACATGACTACGTACATGTGTCTACATGTGTACATGACAGGAAACAGTCTGAAAAATTACACTTGAAGACTGGGAAATGCCAGAGCTAACATGTCCTGGTCACTAGCACATCATGATGCAGTCTTTAGTAATAATCTGTTTTTTTCCCAGCAACCCTGCTTCATTCAGCACAATGGGAGCAGCTGGTCAATATTGTGTTTTATTGTCATCGTTCTGTGGGTGACCCTGCTATTAGTTTACTACATATTATATTCATCTCATCCTTAGGAAAGAATTGTAACCCTGCTTGCCCATATTTAGGGTTATTTGGATATATAAAACCTGTGATTCTGCTGCCTATTGCAAAGGAAGTTAAAGGGGTATCTGACCTGGGATATAATGTAAAAGAAAGTGTCTTCCTGCCCTGTTTTTTCCTTGTACATTTCCCATCTCCACTTGCTTAAACCAAGACCCAGTTTGAGGACCTCTGTTACCTTTCTGCCTACTTTCCCCGCCATATGTTCCCTGTCTCTCTGCTCCCATTTGGCACCAAAACTTGTTCTCAGCTGCATAGCACGGCTATTGGAACTAATAAAGGTCCTCCAGGTGCTGTGAAGCAGACATGGTTGCTGCCATGCTTTGTGTAGGTATTTAGCTGCCTGGCACAGGTGCTACTGGGCGGCTGACAGTGGTAACTTTTTAATGTAATTGATGGTTCTTACTGTTAACATAAGAACTCAACAGGGGCTACTATCTTGTGCAGGAACAGTCTATTGTGAATAGTATAGCAGTCCCTCCTAGCTCCATTCAGTAAGCTTTGGAACCACTGCCTCATTCAACCTCAAGTGACTACTCTTTCACTAGCATGTCAGGGACATAGTTGGTGGAATTGTCACAAACAGCATCGCTTATGCAGTCCCAAAGAGAGAGACAATCCTCCAGCTTGTCAGGT
>NW_010356109.1:0-3405 GCF_000700745.2 Antrostomus carolinensis | reverse complement strand
TTTTTTTTTTTTTTTCAGAATATAAATAACGTGTCTACAATGTGAGAAAATTGAAAAGAGAGCTGGTAACAGCCAGGCAAACAGTTTTTCTGTGGCAAGTAGCAATAGCTACTGACATGCATTCAACAAAAAACTTGTTCTGCAGATGTTCAGACGTAGCCCAAAGCAGATGGTGCTCACATCTTATACACTCCAAGAGCAGTAACTGCTTCTGGGGGTTCTGTCTAGAGATGGTTGTGAAACTTTTCTCAGTGACTCAACAACAAATACACACACATGGGTTTGCCGACAGATGTTTCAGCCCACAGATAGCAGTAGGGGCATTTCATGAACGCAGACAGGGTGTAGCAAGCATGAGGTTCAATCCCAGAAATTCTTCAACAAGATTTTCTTCTTGACAGCAAGTTAAAGGTGCATGAAAGTGAATTTGTCTGTTCTGTCCGAAACGGATCACTGACATTCAGGCTAAGTTTAGACAAACCGCCTCAGGAACAGCCTAGATTTGCAGTAGCACTAAGCTCCGCATGTACTATGGGAACAGGGTAAACTCTTAGCTACAGCAAGCTTCAAGCTACTCAGTTACACTTTTAATGGCATCCAAGCAATTCTGTTTAAAGCAGACTTGGCTGTCTTCAAACTTCACTGTTTTCAAAGTAGACTACAGTGCTATCTTAAATCAGGTTAGAAACTAGCTTGATTACTAAGGTTAAGTTCATCCTGTATAGCTTTAAAAATTCAATTTTCATATGAGAGGCCTGAGCTTATCCAAAACACCTGTAGGGGGCTGGTAGATATGACACAGGACATATGGTAAGGTCATGTCCTCTGGACAGGCACATGAAGGCCAGGTAATTTATTCTAGGGCCTTTCAAATAGCACTTAATGCTTATGTTCAGACAGCTGCATCAAGCACTAACTGTTCAGAAGTCAGATACCTGGGGTAAGATCCAGTTCCCTAAATCTACATGTATAGTGCTGACTACTTAATGTCAAAGACTCAGGTACCAAAGACATCCACACAGAACAGGGACACATGACACCAAACAAATGGGGGCCCATGTCTTTCTGGAGAAACACCTGGAACCCATCTGGGACACCATACCTTAGATTTTCTTATGTACTTATGTGTGGGCAATTGAATCTCACTCCCAAATTGGCTTTGACTCAAGGTTCAGTTACTTGATTTCATATCTAAACCTAATATAGATGTCTACATGGAGATCTAATTAATACACTGAAAGAGCCTAGAGAACTAATCAAATGTAATTGCCTATTCTTGTTTATCTGTCATCTGATGTCATGGGTATCAGTTCTGCCTGAGCTTCCATGACTGGTACAAATTTGTCAATGTGTGGGACTACTACAAATAACCTCCTATTTTATAAGTCCAAATGAAAGTCCTGCATACATATCCCTTTATTTTCTACTGCCATCAGTGAAAAACAAAAATTTTTTAATGTCTCACTCTTTGAGCAAAAAAGTGCAAGCAGGATTCATCAAACATGCTGATAAAAGTTAACAGCTATTTAGTGCTGTTATTGAATTTAGCAGATATTATTGAGCAATCCTGAAAATCAGTATAAACACACAAGGAAACAGTTGTCAAGAGCTTAAGAGGCTTGTTAAGTCACAAAGCTATGAGAAAACACAGTAACTCTTTGCAACAGTGTCCATGAAAGACTGACTAAGATAAAGGCAGATTACTTTTCCCAAGATAAGAAATGCAGGTGTCATTATGACAGATGAATACTCCATGTCATCAAAATCTTAGATTGAGAGTCTGATTTTCTCAGTAGATGCAAATTTGGAGAAGTCATATCACCATCTCTCCACTGGAACAGAAATCCCTCATACAAGGAAAACAGGACACTTAATCACATTTTGGCCTTGTGGATAGAGAATGGAGAAGAATAATTACTCTGTGGAGGGAATGAAGCCACTTCTGGGATCATATGCACTAAGCAATTGATTGCTTTGATTTTTTTACATATTCTAGGTTATCGAATAAAAATATTTTAAAACACCAATATAACTAACTCAATAAATACAAAGAAAATGAATGTTATAAATTATAATTATAAATTATCAAAATGCAGCTTCCAAGTGACACTACTATCACAGTAGAAAATACCTTTACTTGTAGACTTATAAGCCAATACTTCATATGTATAATTCTTGTATTTAAATATTTTTGTATGAACTTGAAGATATAGCAAGATACTTGTGAGCTAACTGGATTTTAATAAATCTAGCAAGATGCTGTGCACTGATGTTCCATGAACAATAGTAATTTTCTAATTAATAATGAAATAGGATATTAGAAGCTCTATATTCTGCTATGTAATTTTTTTCTTGTTGGGATTTTCAGTGTAATTTTGAGAATTTTACCATAACATAGTATATCTGAACTATCCAGGTCCCATTATTTTATTATTATTTTCATGTCAAAATTTTGAAATCACAGAAAAGATTGCAAAAGATGGAATTCAGATTCGGACTTGCAAAATGGGAGTACATCTTTCTGTAATGTTTTGGTTTGCAACCATGCACAGAGAAGGGTATTTTTTTAACATCCAAGATTTATGAAATTAACAAGCTTATTTCATGTCATCAGTTAAAATCTTTTGAAGTATTAGCTAAGTTGTCTACATTCTAATGAATGTTTTCCAGTGTGAAAATGAGCCTCATCTAACACCACTAAATATTTTCAGCAAGATAGTATTTTTTTGCTCATTGAAAAAAACTATTTGTGTTCTTAATTTTCTCTTTTAAGAAAAGTATTGTGTCTGCTTTTCAACTTATCCTTATTTCTGTAAAGTTAAAAAAGAAACTGTGACAGGATACTTCAGTAACATTTTTTTCTTACTGAAAGCTGATGTACAGACAGGTTATGAGGTGCTCTTTACATTTTTTCTCTACGAGTTACAACAGAATGGCAGCTGGTGAGAGTGAGGTGAAGATCTGAAGGGAAGAGTAGGCCTTATATGGATTCAGTGATTTTTATCATTAGCATCAAGGAGTCAGGGGTTTCACCCTGAGACTTAAACCTTTTGAAAGCCAGGATCCCAAAGCCTCGCTCCCACATATAATTTATAGTAATTTGAAGTGTGTTGTACCATGCTTATGTAACAAAAATACTGCACAATAAATCCATTAGGTATGTATTTTCCTTGTTTTGAAGTTTTTCATACCCTATGCTTTCTAGTAATGGCTCTTCTGTTATTCTTACATAGTACAAAGTGGTACAACTCAGAGAAAATTAAGAAAGCACTGTGCAGTCTAACTCAACTTAGGTATCGCATAAGGGCTTTGCATTGTGCCCAGGTGGGCACTGGTACTTGGTATTAACCTTCATTAAATGTTTGCTCTCTTTCTAGAGAGCTCATGGGCAGGAACTGCAGCACA
>NW_010356108.1:0-3422 GCF_000700745.2 Antrostomus carolinensis | reverse complement strand
AAAAAATCTGTGGTGGAGCAAATTTTTCTGGCCACCACGTGCTGTCCTTGCTTCTTATTTTTCCCCACCTGCCTAAGTTATAAATCTGTCCACATGAACATGTGTATTTCGGCTATGCAGATATCTTAACTTGTGGACATTGAATGCTGTTGAGTTTTGGTGGTGCCTGAAACTTCTGCTGTCATTTGCCCAAATCTTCTAGCTGTCTAGTAGCTAGTAGTAAATCAAATAGTAGATACTGAATCCTAGGGTGATACCATTTTTTTGTCATTTGCACTACCTGCTGCTTTCAGAGTTCCTTTTATGGTTTCAGTGGCTTGCCTAGTAGGGATATATTTGCATTAAACACTCTCTATTCTGCCTGAAAAGACTGTCTGTCACTTGGGTTCTGAAGCCAGTGACAGTCCTTAATAAATATGTCTCATCTGTA
Organism: Antrostomus carolinensis; assembly: GCF_000700745.2. NCBI lineage: Eukaryota > Metazoa > Chordata > Aves > Caprimulgiformes > Caprimulgidae > Antrostomus > Antrostomus carolinensis. The sequence goes on along the minus strand of NW_010356108.1, from coordinate 2,992 downwards.
GGTCATAGACGCTTCCCCTCCTTTATTCTGATTATAATTTTGTCTACAGGTTCACGTGGTGGATATGGAAGAGGTGGGGGCTTCCAGGGTAGAAGTGGGGAACCCAAAAATGGTGATTGGGTTTGTCCTAACCCGTAAGTGACATTTTTAATTGGGCAGTGGTGTTTCGTGTATGCTCTCTGAGTTTCTTAGCAGCTAAATCTGGGGAATCCTTGTCTTTTCTAGGGGCTGTGGTAATATGAACTTCGCTCGCAGGAATTCCTGCAACCAGTGTGGTGAGCCCAGACCAGAAGATTCACGTCCATCAGGAGGTGTGTGTAAAAAACAAAACCCCAAAAAAACAGCTACCTCTCTTCTGAAAGTGTTATTTTTTAAAAAAACCCTGGCTGATGTGTTGGTTTGCATTTTCTTCCAGATTTTCGTGGGAGAGGTGGCTATGGAGGAGAAAGAGGATATCGAGGGCGCGGTGGCAGAGGCGGTGATAGGGGAGGTGGCTATGGTGGTAAAATGGGGGGAAGGTAAGCAGCTTCTTTGCCCTTGCTTGTTTGTGGAGCATACAGACTGTGAAATTGATAAAGCCTGTGGGAAAGCAGCGTTGTTTATGTGTGTGTGTGCACAACTGTGCTATGAAAATACTAACTTCCAGAGGAAATGTCAGTTTGCCAGTTGATTGTGTTTTTATGAACATTTTTTTGATGAGGCTATCGAAACATAGAAGAATATACAGAAGTCAGTGTAGAGATGTTTGACTGAAGGGACTGTTTGTTAATTTGCTTAAGGGATTCCTTATAACTTCTTATTTCCCTTTCAGAAATGATTTCAGAAATGATCAACGCAACAGACCATACTGAAGACCACTGTGAATGTTTTGTTTGTCTTCTTGATGCGTTTGATAGTGAAATTGCCAGAGTTTTGCCTGCAGCTTCACCCATGGCCTCTTTGGATAGTGGAATTGAGTGAAACTAGATTTTTATTTTGGTGGGAGGGACTGGGGCAGTTTGGGAGGATTTTTTTTAAGCAAGACATTGAAATTTAATCTTGATTTCAGCGTTCTTCTCTTTTCTTCCCCCTCCATACCTTTTCAACAGGCCCTAAGAAGAAAAAAGGATAAACTGTAAAATATTGCCAAAATATGAAGTGTTTTGTAATACAACAATAAATGCTGATTGTTTTATTTGTGAAATCTTACTGTTTCACAGTTACTTCACTTGCATGCGTTTCCCTGCATATTCCCTGTCTTCCTGTGGTGTAACCTAAGTAGTAAATAGGATCTTGTTTGAAATGGCACTGCTGCTTTGACCCTGGCACTGTGCAAAACTCTGCAATGAAGTTGGTGGTGAGCCTGCTTGCTATCCGTGCCCTCTGTCCCAGCCTTGCAGACTGTTTCCCTGCTCCTTTCTTACATTCTTATTTCCCCATTCTGAGACTGAAGTCCTGCATCACCTGCGTTTCCTGCTCTGCATGCTTTGGTGTGCCCTGCAGCCTTCATGAGGAGCAGGCAGATGGCAGTGTGTTCTCCTGCCAAAGAGTATCTTGTAGCTCAAAAAACAAAGTGGGATGGCTTAAAAAAAGGTAATTTGCTACATAGTGCTGTACCTTTTAATTGTTGTTTTTGAAGTGTTAGTGATAGCAAACAAGTGGTGTGTGCAGCCATTTCATCTTCAAAAGAAGATGCAGGCGAGGTTCAGTAGATATTATAAGCAGTTTGGATTCAGCACTGAAGCCAAGGTTTGAAGAAACAAGGGAGGTTAATGATCACTCCTCCTCAGACCAGGTCACTCTGCGCGTTGCCGAAGTGGGTTGATGGGGATCTGTGAGAAGTGAGCACTGCCACAGTCACCTTGTGTCCAGTGCTGCCCTCTCATCACAAGTCTTTAACAGAGAACATCTAGTCATCCAATATTCCAGTGGGAAAAATACTACAAATGGAAGTTCTCAAGGGTGTGTAGTTACAGTCTTGATAACTGGGCACACAGCTGCACAATAACTGTGGCCTCTCACAAAGAAATGAACAAAAATAGCTGTTGTTAATGTTTGTAAGGCAGCTCCCTAGCTTGGTGTACATGCATGGTCATGGTAACGGTAAATTCAAATCAGCCATTACCCGTGGCTGTCAGTGTAGTAACTGCTGTGCCTTTTTAAGGTTCCTCCTGGAAAACACGTGTCCTGTCGCTGCTCTGTCAGAAAAGGCATTGGTCACAAGTTCTGGCTGGCTTGTTCCTCTTAAAACAGTGGAATTTGAGAAACGTGTATTAGGACATTATAAAAATGTATGGGTGAGGCTTTGGAAAGGCAATTTATAGACAAATGCATTCAGCATCTGTTGTTTTGCTTAAAGATTAATAGCTGAGACCTGATACTCGGTTCTGTCAAAAATGAGCTGGGCTAGAAGAGTTTGAGTGTTTATTGTTTTTAAGCTGGTGTGATGATTTTGAGTGCAGCAGGGTGCTCTGGCACGTAGCTGTGTTGGCAGATCCGAGAGAGCAGTGGCTGCTGGATGGGCTGAACGAGGAAAGCAGCGATAAGCAGCTGGGAACAGGATGGGATGTGTCACTGCCTGAGGCTTCTTCCCCAACACATCTGTGCTGGCACCTCCAACTGCACCAACACCTCCCTGGGGCTGCACCTTGAGTCCTTGGAGCTCTGCAGGGAGAGGTGGGAATGGCTGAGCTGAGCAAAACCCAGCTGTGCTCAGGCAGGCTCAGCATTGCCTGGCTGCTCCCACAAGCTCCCCGGTGGAGCTCTTGCCTTTTCCGTTCCCGGGGAAAGGAACGGTGGTTGAAAAAGCTGGTACTTCCAATCCTGCAGGCAACAGTTCTAGCTCCCTTCAATGCGGACTCAGCATCCAACCCTCATTTCTCCCCTGGGCTCAGAGCACTTACGTCTTTAACCAGTCACTACCCCGCTGGATTACTAAGTAAACCAGTATTCAAGTAATCGATGGAGCTGCTGGAGCTGCTTCCAGCCTGGCAAGGATGCTGAACTTTTGGGG
>NW_010356107.1:0-3395 GCF_000700745.2 Antrostomus carolinensis | reverse complement strand
TGTGAGTGCGTGGCCAGCGGTGCTTGGCATGCTTCTGCCAAACAGCGGGTTTAATTAGAGGCAGCAATATGAACTTGTGAATAAGGATGAATATGTAAGCGTGGCTTCGTGATGACTGAAAGTTTAGGATGCCTTGGTAACGTCTGAGGTGTTGCCTAGGAACTGCCCTTTGCGTGTGGCCCGGATTTAAACTAATTTGACGTCTTCATGTGGAACTCTTTTTTTTTCTCCAGGTTATCTTGCTTGGGGCTCCTAGAGAAATTTGCCTTTGGGTTTTTTGTTGTTGCTTTTGCTGCCTTGTGTCAGAGCTGTGCAGCGGTTTTCTGCAGCTTACTGCTGGCAGCTCGGAGGCCGGGACAGTGGCTCACCCACCGGCCTGCCCGCTTCGCTCCTCCAGCCTGTGATAGCTGCAGCGCTCCGTCTTCTCTTTGCTGTGGGCTGCTGGGTGCGTTTGGTGGGTGTTGGGTGTGGTAGCGCATGCAGGAAAGTCTGGCTGGCTCGGTGTGAGGGTGGGTGAAGGAAGAGCAAGGGGCTTGATTACAAGGGACCACGTGGGTGCGCTTCTGTTTGCTCAGAGCAATTCTGGCTGCAGAACCAGCAGTAGTTTTGGATACTCAGGGTAATAAGAGACTTCCATCCAGCATAATTTCATTGTAAGTGTTGCTTAGCATAAATTCCAAATAGGAACTTCTTTGTTTTGTCAGGTGGTGGAAGGGATTTTTCTTTGTTTTTCATGTTTTATTTTGTGAGTTTTTATCCTAATGTGTGGCTACTTCAAAAAAGTCCTCAAATTTTGAATATGAAAGTAACATCTGGTTTGTTTTCAATACTGTTTTGAGCAGCAAATGCAAATAGTTTTGTATTTAACAAAGCACTGTTGGCTTGTCATTCTGATGAAAGTTTCCTACATCCCAATTATCCTAATGTCAGGGATTTGCTGGATCTTGCTTTAGCTGAAAAAGAAGTGGAAACTTGCTAAATGTTTCTGTGCAAAACTTATCCCATGAGATTACTTTCCTTTTTAATAGCACTAGCTAATCTGCAACTTGCAGTTTATTCTACTTATTGTATTTTAAAGTCTCCAGGCTATGTATAAAATCTCTTTATATGTCTCCAGTGTAGATTGTATCAGGCATGGACTGTTAATGGTAAACTGACACCCAGCTCTTCACATATACACAAGACAGCTCCGAGTTAAAGCAGTATGGAAAGGAATTGCTGACTTAGAAGTGTTATGAGTATCTTCAGCATTTCATTGGGATCCGTATGTGACTTGGGAGAGAGTTCTTTTGAGGCACACATAGCAAATAATTGTACCAATATTTATTTCTGGTTTTGCTTCTTGGATTTAATTTGTCTGCCTGTTGTGGTTTGGTGTAGACTTTGTTTGTTTTAAGTCTGATCTTTGTTGTATTGTTTGCTTTATGACTAAAAATAAATAATGAAGTCTTTCCCCAACTGTTCTGTATCACTGTGCTAAACTTAGTTCAATGTCAGTGAGAAAATTATGAATAAAGCATTATGGAATTTATTTTTGGTAATGTCCCTTTATTGTAATTTTAGCAAATAATAGTAAGGTACTGATAGAGTTGTGTTCCTTCCTTTCTTGGTCTCATATTAAGCTCTTTCTTCTTTTGAACTGAATGAGTGTAACTTAAAAACTACTATCTAGAAAGTAGTCCTAGAACACTAGTTTTGTAGGAAGAGGTGCAATTTTCTGAAGCAGCTGTAGAACTTCACAGAAGAGATTTACTTTCTGTGTTGCCTTATGCACAGCTTCCAGAATTTTTAACAAAGTCTACAGTTCCTTAACAGGTATGATAAGATCTCTTTTACAAATAAGAGCTAATAAAATAGAAAATATATGGGTTCTGAATAGGAAAACTGAAAAGCAAAACAGAATAGAGTGTTACAGCAGGACCAAAGAGACCTCTTGTTTTAAAAGTTGAAGAACTTCGCAGTGTGGTTGAAAGTGTTAACCAAAGCTGTTCAGAACTTCATTTGTAAGGATTTTTCTTGAAACTTCTACACTGGATAACTATTTTGTTTTATCAAAGTGTCTATCATGCTGATCATCTGACAGGAGAAAAAAATAAATCAAATACCAAGACTACCTTCACTGTAATGTTTTAATCTGTATATATGCATGTGTATATGAAAAATTTCCTTTGTCCATTGTAAAGAGAAAGGATTTCATTCTTCAGTGATCAGTTTACTCAACCTCCTGCACCGTTACAATCATTTGCATTTTGAATCCTCTGGAGAATGATGGTGAAAGAGGAGGTGAGGGCTGCAATGGAATTGCCATAAATCAGACTTACGAAACAATTGGTTTTCTGGTGTGTTGTGGCATCACAGTATTGCTCTGGCAAGCTCCAGAGATGGAAAAGTGATGACTAAGTGTATGGAGTACTTGGGGCTGATGTTACAGATATGCTTCCATCAGCTCACCATTTCTTCTGAATGATCACCTACCTGGCATCCTATTTCTCTTCCCTGAATGAGTAGTTCTCCAAAAGACCCTAGAAAGAACCATGAAAAGTGGTTCCACTGAAAAACCTTGAAGGGAAGTACTCCTGGGGTGTAGCTGGTAAACGAACAGGGCGGAGGATCCCTTTGATGTAGCATTGGTGAATGCTTTCTAGCCTTCTCTTTCCTTATTACACTCTCCCTTGCTGACACAAATTGATTAATGTTTAATTTCTGTATCAGTTTCCCCTCTACATATGAAGTTTCATATATGGTCATTGAACTGGAGCACAGTCAACTGTGTAAATTATGAAAAACTTTCAAGGTTGTTTCAAAAACCAAAATGTTGGGATAAAAATCAAGTTGACCTGGCACTTCTGGCTGTTGTTAAAGCTTGTTATCAGCTGGTTGCTGGCTCTGTCCTTTGACCTACCTCCATTCCAGTAATCTACACTGAAGATACTGTAGTGCAGCTGTCACTTAGCTGAGAGGGAACAACATTCTGATGGTCATTAATAAAACCAAATTCACCTCACTGTGTAATGCCCATAGTTGACTCTGATACTGGCCTTTTTGAGCCATTTTAATTTTCAAGTCCATTTTGTTAATTAGGATCTAGGATTTTTCTCCCCAATACTCAAAAATGTCCTCTATTGTGTAGCATCTTTATATAAGGAAATAAGTTTTACAGGATGGACGTCTTTGCATTTCTACAGCTGCATTTATATTTATAAATTAAGATTTGTTTTAAAACAGTTCTTTTCAAATGAATTGTGATTATTGTGCTGCATCTCTGATTTCATTTCACTGACATGAACGTTAGCACTGCAGATGCCCCCAGTCACACAATATTTGGATATAGGTCATATCACTGAAATCTGTTTAGAGTATTGTAGAGAGGACACAACTGGTGTCCTTATGCAAAA
>NW_010356106.1:0-3177 GCF_000700745.2 Antrostomus carolinensis | reverse complement strand
GAAAAACAAAACCTTCAGGATTAGTATGATAAGATATACCATCTACATTTTCATCTCTGAATATTTTGTAACCAAATAAGTTTTTTTCTTTTGTTTTCTGACTCAAGTGTTCATCCCTTGCACTAGCTGGTAATACTCCCTATGTTACCTTTAAAAAATGGAAATTTTGAAAGATTCCCATATTTATTTGCAAAGTTCCTGTGACACTGTTTACGACCAAAGACAAAAGCGTGCTACTAAAGTCTTTTTTCTTAAGTCATAATTTTCACATACTCCAGTGAGCCCACAAAAGTGAACAGTGAAATTCTGGGTAGTATTTTAGTAATTCCAGGTAGCATTTTAATTAATTATTTATAATGACTTTAAAATTTGGCCTTAAACAGCATTATTTAGCTTCAGAGTCAATTACTGAAAAATCAGGAATCAAGTTACAGTCACATGTACAATCTTAATCCTATTATAAATAACTTACAAAATAGGCTTTAATGCCTGGTCACATACTTTTTCTTTCACAGCCTTTTTGTCTCAGTCAGGAGCAAAACTGATATGCAAGAGGACAGAATTAAGGTTGTTGACAAGTATAAATCAGTCACTCTAATTTTTGATGGACTTTGGAACCAAGTACCCAAATTAGCCTTCTTTTTTTCTTCCCCACCCCCCACCCAACACAATATATCTATTTTGTTCAGTCCTGGACTTGAGCCGAAGATGGCTAATATTACTGTGGTGTGATGGGACTGCACCATCATATAAAAAAGAAGTATTTTAATTTCTTCTATATATTATATGTGTGCACTTTTCTACAAACAGGTAAAAAGTGGATATAGTAAAGTAATAAATTAAGTTTTGAAGAACATTGCACTGCTTTGTGGTCTGAAGCAACTGATTACAACATATAAAATAACCCATTGTGTTTATACTACAGTACAGTAAATTTCTCAGAATTAATACCTTAAATATCACTCCTGATATAGGTTTACAAGGAAAAGGAAAAGTAGAGGGAAAAAAATAGTATTTCTGATTCTCTTGGGTGGATCTATAAGTTAGATACACACACACACAAAAATGTTTCTCTTCCTAACAAATTTCAGCTGCAACAAGGTATTGATAAACACAGTTATTCTTCGTGCTCACAAAACAACTGGCAAAAGACTCCTATTGAGGGGCAAGATCACCCTGGAATATCTTTCTTCCGAAAATCCCCTACAAGTCAGCTGGGCTTCTGATCCTTACCCTCATTTCTAACAGGGTAATGTTCTGGCTCAGTTTTTAACAAGTTTGCTTAAAAATAAAACAATTTAAAAAGAATCAGATGCTTGTGCTTTCTTATAGATTTTTTTGAGTTCTCTCTTTCCCCAAAGCTAAAAGTAACCTTATACTCTTCAACAATCTGACTGTAAATAAGAAGACTGCATAGGAATTATAAAAACCTTATTTGAAAAATGCAGACAACTGTTGCAAACTCATGTACAGCTATATTTTCATGAAATTTTTTTTTCTTGAAATATATCTTATCTGGGTAGACTACAACTGTCTGATACAAAAAGACTGTTCTTCATTAAAATGGTGCATTTTTCTTTAACAACCGTTGTTCTAGGTTCCTATTTCATATGTATATCTAACCTCTTTGTTACATAAATTCTGGTTATACATTAAAAATTCTGACATTATATTAATGAATATTAATTAGTTATATCTATTTTTACAGCTGCAAGACTTTGAGGACAAAAAATTGGTAGTTTGTCTAATTAATCACAGGTTTGGGTTTTTTTTCCTTTTGGTCTATGCATTGCCCTTAAGGTCAGTTTTTTTTTTCCGGTTGTATAACAAATTGTGCTTTAAATATGATACTAATCTAGTGCAGTTGCTGTTTACCCACAGAAGAGGAAATCTCTTTATGATAAATGTATACGCTAATGACTGTATTTGTATTTTTACATTACTCTGGATCTTCAAACACAAATAAAACTCATCATTGATGGAAATGACAGAGTTTGGCAAAGAATTGTTCTTCCTTCCTTTATTGTTTGTTAGATAAATTGTTTGTGTGAATTGCCCTAAGTAAAGGAGCTGGATCTGGTAAATTTGGGATGGCATTGATTAAGAGATGGATGCTGATGGGGTAAAGGAAGAGCCAGACCATGGGTTAATACTCAAATTCTTATAACAACAAGCAATTAAAGTGAGAAGTCCAGTGGTGAAGTTCACTTCTTGTTGAAGTTATTATAAAGGTCTCAGGAATAAAAACTAGATGTATTGTTTCCTATTAAAACTGTTCAAAATTTTTCTTTATTTATATAAGCACTTCAAGGAAATCTTTATAATATGGACCACATATGGACTATTAAAGTGTATATATTATTTGAAAATGAATGTTAAAGATTTTTGCCCAAGAGAAGATTTCAGCAAATATTAAAGAAATTAAACAAATTCAAACAGTGTAGTTCAGTATACTGGAATTTATTTTTACTTTTACAGAAAGGTTTAAGACATATTTGTAATTGTATTTAGGTATAAAGGCATAGAAACTGTTGTTAGATAAGCAACAGTGACCATCGTACTAAGGCATACCTAGCTATTGTCATGCAGTATGGACAGAATAGTGTTTAAGTCACTTTTGCAGTCTAGATCTTCAGAATATGGACTAAACTATAATAAAGATTTGAAAGAACGAAATTTTTGAATTTTTTTGGAATATGGAAAATTTCGAAGAATCAGATTTGCTCAACAGAACTGTTTCATTTAGATTTTAACTTTCCAAATAAAACAATAAAAATAATTAATGTCCAAAAGAAAGATTGTTTCTAACTGAAAGGCAGCATTTTTTATGTTGCATATGTCAAAACAGAAAAAATTACAATCTTTTTAGGAGGTCTGCCAGAATTGCCCTATATAATGTAAATGCCAGTTTATATTAATTCACATTTTCTGAAGAAACCCATAATATTTCAAAATTACAGTAACTCTAATTAGGAACATTTGTTTCAGTTACATGTAATTTGAAAATGAAATAAATATTTTAATAAACTTCAAAATGTGGTACACCAATCAAAGTTATAATTATGCAGGAAAAAAAAACCATGATTTAAAAAAAAAAAAATTAATTACCAGTCTCAACACATATTCATTTCTGTATCCCTCTTAGTGGGAAAAAACAAACAAACAAACAAACAACAA
>NW_010356105.1:0-3107 GCF_000700745.2 Antrostomus carolinensis | reverse complement strand
ATGCAAGGACAAGATAAGTTTAAGTAGATAAGCAGTTTGCTAATCTATGTGTTTACTTCCATTTATATTGTAGATGTACCATAGTATTATCTTGCACTTTCAGCAGCCCTGATACTTAATGAAAAACTAAAATAAAAAGCATTCTAAGTGCATCACATGTCCCAGGAGTTTCCTCGTCCCAACAACTGCACAATGCAGCATGAATACAAATTTTCCAAACCATCACATCCTTACAATTAAAAGAAATGATCCTTTTCTCCTCAGCTCTCCCAAAACAGCATGTCAGAGAACAGTACAGAGAGGGGGTATTCAGGCTGTGTGTCAGGTCATGGTGTTGCCTCTATCTTTAATGCTAAATAAGGATTTATGCTTGGAGGTGGTACTGAGAGAAAAATCTTGTGTACTGCTATCAGGATATTTTAGCTCACAACAGCAGTAAGTTGTCAAAACTGACCTCGCCTCATATCAGGAAAGTTGTCTCAAGTGTAATTCTGGAGTTCTCATGGGATCAACTGTTTTCCTGAAAAGACCAGGTCCCTCTGATGTCTCAAAGAACAATGGTTATTGCATGGTTTTGGTCATGTGTTTTTTTAAAAAAGGGCAAAAGATAGTAGAAGAATTACAGCTAAACCCAGGAAGAAAACCACTGCAGATTAAATTCAAATATGGGAGTAAGAAACTTCCATTAAAAGAGACATTGATGTGAGTCTATGAGTCTAGCTCACTAAGGGGAAAAGCAGAGCTGGATAAGTGAACATCTCCTTAATGAATATCAGAAACATGGGGCCAGGAGACAGACAAATCAGAGGTCATGTGTTGTTTATCACCCAAGTCAAAAAGAAGCAAGAAAATAAATGAGACTTGCAAGAATAGACTAAAGCCATTAGAGGGGTGGCTGGGGAGTGAGACTTGTGCACAGGGCTAGAAACTAGCAGCGTGTTTGTAAAAATAAATGAAGTCTAGATTCACCAATCTTTGGCAATTACTGTAACAGATGACTTCTGGCAGAAATGGCCTTTGTCTTCAAAAGAGTGGTGAAGGGGATTGCACTGTACAGGGCAGTGCAGGATAACAGGAACAGCGAACAGCTGCTCCAGAAAAGTGGTGTTATAGGACTGAGGTCTAAAGCCTGCTTTCTGCCAGGCATCGCTGCTTGGAAGAAATGGAGGAAATGTCCATGGAGAAACCCAGAGGAAGAATAGCATTAATGCTTCAGCCTGACATATTTTGTTTAATATTAAAGGGCAAACTTATGCTGACTGTTAAATCGATATCAAATCAAGACTGGAATCTGTTTTACGATCATGGACGGTGAACTCCTTACTGCTGGAGTCATAAATGATGTCACGTTTCAGCAGTCCTGTGGCTGCCAATATTTGGGCCAGAAAAGCCCACTTTAATTAAAAACTTTAATCTGAAAGACAAAATGTCACTTGCTGACAGTTACTCTTTCATGCTCCTCATATGCTTTTAAGGTTCTGTGCAGAGCAGAAGCCAGCCTATGTTCTGCTCAGCACCGTCCTGTCCCTCTGGCAAGGCCCTGCCTGAAGACAAACCTACAATTTACACTATCGAAACAAGTTTGTTGTGGGAGCTGAGAAGAGCCCAGGACTTGAGCTGGCCTTTGAGTGTGAGGGAATGCCACCTACTTATGTACAGCACAACCTGAAAGTAGCCTCTGCACTGCAAAGACAACTTCACTGGGATTAGGAAGTCCCCTCCCTTATGTCCCTCCCCAGTACCACTGAGCAACATAGTATGTGCTTTAAATCAGCAGTGCTTAGTCTGGCTTTGCTATTATTTTTGCTTGGTATGGGCTGGACCCAGAATCCTTTAAGGACAGGTGTATTTTGCATCTGAGTCTTTGAATCAGATCCCAGAGGAAGAATTTTATCAAGGATTTCATATCCTAGAATCATTTAAATCAGCAGAGACCTTTGCCACTTTCTTATTTATGTTGCCCCACTTGGTGAATACATGCCAATGACTGGGAAGGCTGCACTAAAAGGTAATTTTTTATACCTTTCAAAGTTAAGTGTTATTTAGGCATGTGTCAAAACTTTCACAGGTCTTAAGGATTAAACATGAGCCACAGGTGTTTTCTCAGGGATGAAAAGGTTTGCTGGCATGGAGGATGTTGAAGCAATGTCTCCCATAAATCCAAAGACTGTCTGAAGGCCTGTGAACAGGAATGTCAGGAATTGACTCCCTCTTGCTGTACTCCAAATCTGTGCTGTAGATCCATGAAGACAGAAACATCAGGATCTCATCACCACAAAGTCCATTGCCAGGTCAGGATTCCCTGTGTGGCCCATGACTGATGGCCAACTGCAGCTGAAATCAATTCACCCTATTCAGAAAAACTTTCCCAGCACTGTGACAATTACAAGTTCTTCTGCTAGATTAGACAAACAGTGAACTCAGAGGAGATTTCATCAGACAGAAACAATGACAAGTCAGAAACCTTACATTACTCTAGTATACCAAGTCCTTCAAAGTAGCTGAGTGTGGTTATTTTGCTGTTGTGAAACAGATCTGTGTTGTTCCACCATAGTAGCACGAATAAAGGGTATTTGCTCAGCTCTTTGTTTTCTTCAAACAGACAAAAATTATCTTCTTTGCAAAATTAATGTCTGCTTATAAATTCTAAGGCTAGCTGTCTCCTTTGCTTTTAAATTTGCCCAAGATATGTAAAAATTGCTTTCACAACTGCAGGCTGACATGATGGCAATCTAAGACACTTTCTAATTGGAGTGGGACATATGTTATAGTCATGCTATTTTACAAGGAGAAAGTAATGTTTCCTAATTCATATATTATGATACTTCCCCTTGAGAATATATATTGTTTCTCTTAGATCAGATTTTGCCTATATGGTGTAGATCTTGCAGTAAAGAACTGGAAATATTCTGAGAGTTTCCACAGAAGGCTTTTGTGGAAGAGATTATGGTTGAACATATTACATATGCTTCATGGAGAGCATTCAACATCTACAGCAAAACATGTCTGACGTATAATTAACATCTCATTTTACCTCTGCTTTTCAGTTCAGAAGAAATATAAAAGTATATTTAGACATAAAGTACTTTTTACACATCTCACAAGTT
>NW_010356104.1:0-3352 GCF_000700745.2 Antrostomus carolinensis | reverse complement strand
CCCGCGGTGCCCGTTAGCGGGGTGAGGAATGTCAGTACGTTCCTACAGCTTCGTATCCTGGTTAGTTCCCAGGCTCGGTGTCGCTGCCTTTCCGAGACTGAGTCTCTCCGGGGCACACCAGCGGCCCCGCAGGGCAAGCAAATCTCAGCCAGAACGGTAAATTCAGCTCCTCAGGGCTGGCTTTTGCTGTGCATTTTTTACTTGCTTATCAGTGTTATGGGAACGGTACAGCAAGAAGTCGTGCGTTTTTCCTCAGCTGTGGACTTGTTTACAACTACCTGGAATACAAACCACGCTGAGTGAAGTGCTTAAGCCAATGCAGTGCAGCCTTTTCTGAGATTTTTTTCAGTAGTGCAGCACTCTGTGGTGCACAGCAAGGACAAATTCTGCACATATTTGGGCGGTATTAAGTAATCAGAATGCAGTCAGCTAAACTGGAATACTTGGCTGTAATTCTTCCTTAGCAACCCAACTTTTATGCGCTGTCTGGTTAAAGGTGTGGGGAGAAACAGTAATTTCCTTGAAATTAATAATATATTTTATTAAATGAGAAATACCTAATCAAGCTTTAAATACTACATGATGGAAGTTGTAGAGCCTCTTCTGCCTCATCTGGACATAAATATTTGGCACCCAGTGGAACTCATAACATTGAGGTGCTGAGTGTGCTGCAAGCAACAGGGAAGCAGGTTTGCAGGCAGTCTTGCAAATGCTTATTGTCTGCTTTGGCTGTCTCAGTGCAGCAAACATACAAACTGCTGACCAGCTCCATTTCCATTCCTGCCATCTGCAGGCTGGTCCATTTCAGGCCCAGTTCTCAAAAATCCTGAATCATTTTGGTTGTTTGGTTTTTTTTTTACTGTTGTTGTTAACCAAATTAGTTATCTTATGGAATTTAAGATTTGTCTTCTCACGATTCGCCACTGACAATAGCATGATAATTTTTCACAAATACCTTAAGACCAATTTGGCCTCAGTCTTAGATTCCCCAGGAAATAGGTGGATACGCACCCTGCAGTGCTGATGCAGTGAGTCTCATCATCTCCTACCTCTGTGCTGTACAATTACCTTACACTTTCTGTTGGAAGCTCTGACTGGCAGTGAACAATGGCTTTTATTCAAGCAACTTTGAATGCTAGACATTGGTATATTGGTAAAGGAAACTTGAATACATGGTAACTCGATGTTTTCTGCAGGGACTGTCATTTGCAGATCCATCTAGTTTCACATCTGAGATTAGATCATGTAAGATCACATCCGAGGCCCAACGCATAAGTAAGCAGTCTCTGTTCTGCAAAGGCTACACCGTGTAGTGGAATAGCGAGTTTCTAGTAGGAAAGGGATGAAGACCCAGCTAAATTAGTCTCGGATAGAGGGCAGTGAATGTTACTTACATGGGGAAAAAAATTCTTTCTTAGCTGACTTAATTTCTTCTTCTCTTAGATTCAATCTGATGGCTTATGTGTGAAAAGGCCCTGTAGCTCGTTAGAAATAACTAGAGGCATACAGCTTCTTCAGACCACTGGTATGAAATCCTTAAGATAGAGGCTTCATTCCTGGAAGTTCCAGTTTATTAAAATCACATTCAGAGCCTTCTCCTCAGTGTGCAGACAAAAATAATTTGGATATTTCTCTCAGTCTCAATGCTACAATGAAATATCCTGCCTTATTGAAGGGAAAACTTTTATTAACCAAAATATCAACACTAAAAATGAAATAGTAAAATCAATAGGAGTACCTGCAGTCATATCTAAATTGAGTGTTGTGGCAGTATAAAAGCATTCCAGTATTTATCATTATTTCAGGATCCTTTTATTAACTTTTATTAGTTTTCTCCACAAGGGAGGAAAATAGTGTCTGAATCACAAACTTCATTTCCACAGCACAGAGCTCTTTCTTTATCAGCCACGATTTTTTTTCTGGTGCTACTGTAATGAAAAACAGGTTCTTTTTCTCTGTACAAACCAGTGGGAGAGAAAAATCTACTTCACCCGTGACTGTGAGAAAGCAGTGAGATGTTACTCATCAGTAGTCTTTCTTTTTTCTGAGTAATGATACAATGGTAAAATCCAGAAAGGCAAAATACAGCAACCTAGTTATGTCACTGATTAAAAGCAAAATCTGCAAAGCACAGAAGGGCAAAGTCCTTGTGCCTTAGCTGAAGAACTGTTGCCACAAGCATGGAGACTGTAGTAGGTGGTGGACCTCTAGATAGGATCCAGCATTGGTTCCCAACTGGTATGTATTGACAAGTTATAAGTTGCATCCCACGATTTTTGGCTATTATACTTACCCTATCCAGTGTATTTCGGGGCTCTTTATCTAGCCTAGATGATTGAAAAGTGGGTGTTGAGCTGAGCAATGCAAATCAGCAACACCTGCAACTGGATTTTTTCAGCACACCTGCAGTGGTCCAAGTGAGAAAGTCCTTCTGGGGCAGCAGTATTAGAGCATTAGGAGTAACATGACTGGGTAAAATGGTAATTTGTGAAGTTCCTATTTCTGTGGGTTAATACTATCACTAAATGCATTTTTATTTATTTATTTGAGATGAAAGTTTTCAGTGCTCCTTTCAGTCCATTTGGATGATAAACATAAATATGTGTGCTGCAGAAACAAAATGATGTTGATATGTGATTTAATGTGTTGATGCTGAATTTTACCTGAGACAGACAAGTTTCAAAACACTGTTAAACTAGAAAGTTACCCTATGTTATTGAAAGTGACTTGAAAATATTTTGAAAGAGACAACCCATACAGACTTGTTTCTACAGTCACAGGGATCGCTGTTTTAAATTTAGTTCTTTGAAAAGGTTCCTTGTGAACGTCCTTGGCTCTCTTTCACATAAAATAGGTTCCTTGTAACCCATCTCTCATGGCTGTGATTAAGATCTGTTGGAGCCATCAAATGAACTTCTAAGCATAGCAAGGAAGCAAAGGCTTCTGTCTTGCAGCAAACCGTGCATTTCCTGGGCCATACATAAAAGCTCAGAGAAGGTGCTTACTGCCTTCTGTGGTCACATGAAGGCATTGTCTTTTCACCCAAATTTCTACAAATGGAGTCCACTCAGAATGTTATGGATGTATAGAACCCTGTTGGACAAAGTAGCAGTTCATGTAAGCATAACAATCTATCTTTTTCACAGCAAGTAATATGGTTTTCTTTCATTCAGATATGTATTCATTTAACTACATTTTGTGAAAAAAATACTGAATGTAGTATGCCTCGATTAACAGCCGATGCCCCACTTGCAGTGTCGTAATTCAGTCATTTTTCTGGAATAAATTTGCCAATATGTTCTTATACTCTGAAAGGCTGTTGTTGGTGCCATCTCAAGGCATATCAAGGATA
>NW_010356103.1:0-3230 GCF_000700745.2 Antrostomus carolinensis | reverse complement strand
TAATACTGGTCCTAGTACTGATCCTTGAGGGGTAATCATGATTGGTTGGAAAAATTCCCCCAGTTACTTATAGTTTTAAAATCTGCATAGAACTATGAGTTACAATATCCAGTATGGGTATTATTGGTTTAACAAACCATTTTGAAAGTGGATTCTGGCTGCCAGAATCATGGATGTGTAACATTTACAGTAAATTCCCTGTATCCTGAAATAAGACACAGTGGAAAACTGTGCAAAAAAAAAAATACTCTGTGTGTCAGTGAAGTACAGAAAAGAATTAACAAATAAAGGGAAAAAGAAGAGGGGGAGGAAAAACCACAAAACATACCCAAAACCAGAGCATGAAAATACCTATACTTAAAAAGCAACAGCAGCAAACAATCAAATTTTTAGTGAACTAAACAAAGAGCATACTGGGAATACATAACAAGATGAACTAGAAAAAGGTTTTATTCAAGAAGTTACATATATTAGAAATCTCTTTCTCAAAGCTATTACCTCATTGAAAAATATTATCACTAAATATATAATAATGTTCTATAATACAATGTCATGATTATGACAGTGATTCTTAGCTAATTCTACTAAACATATTCTCACATATGGCTGTAAACACACAAAAATTAGACTTCCAAAATTTCCAGGTAGACTTTTTCATTTTAGCACACTAATTTTTGCTATGTGTTAGCAAACAGAAATATGTATTAGTTTAAAGTCATGAGTCCATAAATGTATTTATTTCAGTGTGTACATCTCCCACTTGAACAAGGCAAGTAGCTTGCATGAGTCAATCACCACAGATGAAAACTTTGGCTGAGTATGAGCAATAGAAATCAATAACTTGATTTTATGAAACCAGATTAAGCTCAATATATGCACCTTTGTACATACATTTAACTTTCAGGAAGCATTTGGAACATCCATTGCAAATAAGGATATTTAGTTAAATTCTGAAGGCATTTTATCCCTACACTTGATGATGTAATGAAATCCATTGTAATTACAACCAATTTTATATGGGGAACTCAAAAGATTATGAACTCCATCAGTGTAAACTTCATCAATAGCAGACAGAAGAACTATAATGTTTGTGCGTATAACAAAATTTGACCTATTTTGAGGGTATATCATTAAGCCAAATTTACTAACCCTTCAATCTATGAACCGTGATTTTCCATACAATTAATTGGAGCTTCACTTTTGACAGAACTGTAGTATTTAAATTTCTTGTTAAATACTGTGATTAAGTATGGTGAACAAAACCAGATGTACTGTATGTCCTAATACTTAGATGAGCTTGTAATATCATAACAGAAACATAGCAATTGCTGACTTTATGAGATAAAGAGACAAGAACTGGTTTCTCCAATTGATTTTTCCACTCCCAAAAACTTGAAATGAGGAGAACAGAATCCTTATGAGCTGGTTTCACTAGATTTACCAAATGTGTCCATAAAAGCGTTGTAATTTACTAAATGTTAGAAGTTATCAGATTTTTTGCTGGAAATACTAATATTTTGCCTTTGACATTTCTTTGATATAAAAAGTCAATGCTGGAATTATATATGACAATTAATATAAACAACTTTTATTTTCTAATTGGTATTTATCCTATTGGAGAATAAGCAATCAGGTTAAAGTATTACTATACGTATTTACTTTGGACAAAAATGTTCAAAGCAGTTATCACTGAAAGATTCTTCTAAATACAATTATATTTCCTTTTAAGGATTAATTAAAGTGGATTCTTTCTGAATGGGAGTGAAAAAAAAAAATGTCACAAAATCACTTTTAAAACACAGAGTTATTCATGACAGTTCTGTAATTTGATTCATGTAAATCTGTCAGGGATAAAAATCAACCACAATTTAAATTCAAACCTTTCCCAACCAGCTGCTGAACAATTTATGCACTACTTTTCTATTTTTACTGCAGGATAATGACAATGATGAATGCTTTTCCTTGGAAATAAATATTCATTAAGCAGGCTCAGATCAAAACTATACCCTTCCAAAAGCCCACGAATCTGCAAGATCCATTTGCTTCTTCTAACAGATTTGGGAGGGAAATGGAACTGTGCCCACAAACACATCTCATAACAATTTTATAGTTCAGTTAAATTAAACCTATGGCAATACTTACTTGTAAACTCAGTAATCAATATTATTAAAGTTGGTGTCAACTCTGATAATATCAAGTATATATGAGTGAACAGCAGATTAGTTATGAATATAAATCAGATAAGATAGTCTAAATATGAAATATTATGAAGCACTAAAAGGAAGTCAACTACTAGTAAACAGCTTGAGGTAGGTTGCCATTTTTCCATTCCATCTAGTAGTGAACATAAGTTTATAGGCAAGGACTAAGTGGTAGCTCATTAGCCATGATTTACATGATCTATGACTTTTTTCATGCAGAAGAATCATTCTATCAAAAAAGATTGCTTAAAATGAAGAATGACAATAATATTGGCATGTTATGTGCTTCAATCCTCAGAACTGCTTTAATCTACTGGTACTAAATCAGAAGTGGCAAAAAGGAACAGCCTATTGTTATTTCACACAGTCTTATTATCAGTTATATGCCTCCTCTGCTGCAAAACTTCGCTGTTATGCTTCTCTACAAGTACTAGGAAAATGAAAACATCCTAACTTTCCAGAGCTAATAAAGAATATCTACATGTGTTTTTGTGTATATAAAGAGATGCCTAAAATGTGTAAGATCTGTGCATATATAAATAGATGTGATTTTATAGAAGTTAGTAACATCATATGGATGTGTTTTTGTTACATTTCTTCTGTTGTGGAAAGAAATAAATGGGAAATAAACAATTCAGAGCACCTAGCCAGAGCCTCTGCCCTGATGCTCCCTCTAAGCTTCTTTCTTATAGCTGACTGTAGGCAAATTCCAGCCTATTTAAGCTAATGTTTTCCTTTGTTAAACCCTTTCCTTCCCCAAAATAAGCACAGAGAAATGGCTGTCTTTTTTTCATGCTGGATGACAATTTGAAATTGCTGTAATTATATACAGCACTTAAGCATGATTTTTACAAGGATTTCCTCACATAAACATTATTCTGCAAAAGCTGGCAACTCATTCATGTACTTAGGCTTACAACTTTAATCTTATTCTCTTCTTATGTGAATTCCGTGTTGAAAAAATCCCACCAATTTAAAAGGATTTCACTGATGCAAGCGACAAAGAATCACAGAATCACAGAATGTTGG
>NW_010356102.1:0-3410 GCF_000700745.2 Antrostomus carolinensis | reverse complement strand
AATCCCTAATATTCTGTGATTCTGTGAAAATGAAGGTGGAATAAGCTACAAATCCCAGCTGAAACTCTTCAGGTGTCACTTTACACACGTATTTATCCAGGGGTCATTCAGGATTCACGTTTGCCTACATGGCTGTGTAAGCCAGCCCAGCCCTGGAGTGTTGCAGGGGAGGATCTGCAGCGCAGAGAGCTAGCACGCCTGGCCTGAGTCACACAGCAAGGACCAGCTGGCTCCTCATTCTTTTCTGAAGCCAGAAAGACAAACAGCCAAGGGTAACCCTGAGCTGCAAGCCTGGCCTCTAGGACACCCGCGTTCAGAACGAGCACAGCCAGAGCATCTCCTGAGTCAATGCCTGTGTGCTGGAGGACGCCGTACGTGCACTCCCAAATCTTATGCTGTTTCCTGACGATGCCAAACAGGGACAAACAGCCAGTGTGACAGCAGGAGAGCCTCTCCTCCAGCAACCAGGGCTGTGCACGTGCACACCGCAGCGTGACTGTGCCTGGTGCAGTTGAATCCGGCCGCACAAGCCCCGCTAAGCTGCTCAGGGCTACAGGAGATGCACAAAGCCAGGGTTCTTTCTTTCCACTCTACACTACCATGGGCAGGGATCACGGGCAAACTACTTTTAGCATTGATATGGCAATACCAGAAGAGTGGAGGGTGATGATACATCCCCGTTGTACGTGGTAGCCTGTGGGTTCATGTTTGAGGCCATCTCGCAACGGAGAAATAAGAGCAGCTTTTCTGTACGTAGAGCTAAAATGGCTTTGTATGTCACATCTGCCCCAGAGGGTTAGTTTGACCTGAAATTTTATGGATGTATTTTGAGGACACAAAACAGAGGTTCAGCACAACAGGAACAAAAAAGGATCTTTTGTTTTATGGAAGTGTATTACAAAGTTAGCAGATAGCAATTGTGATTTTTTTTTTTTCCCTTGCTTCACTTGGTCTTACTGAAGGGCAAAGCAGCCTGGTAACTCCTCACCTGCCTCCAGCAAAGTCATTTGGTTACAAACTGGTGCATTACTCATCTGCCAGGCACACGAGAGTCGTTCTACACAGTGCTGGGTGATACACTTGCACTACAGTGGCACTGTGACACTGACTGTATGCAATGAAAACATTAGACCAAAATGATTAGGCACAGGCATTGCCACTTTGCTGCACCCTCTGGCCCACTGCCCTCCTGTATTTCTGCGTATCTCTCCTTCCTACCCCAAAACTGTGCCTGTACCCCAAGAAAGCAGAGTTGGAGCTACATCACATTGCAAATTCTGCTATGCAACACAGCTCCTTGGGGATGAGACACTGACCTCTGTACAAATCCACAGTCCTTTGACACTCCACCCTCAGGGTTTACTGGTGTAGTGCCCGGAGAGCTTTTTGGCATGGTGTTGGTACTGGCAGGGAAAAGGTTCAGCTGCTGTCACCCCAGTAATGCCTCCTCCCTCAGCTCAGGCATTTGCTGTTGGTGTTTTATGGCAAATCCAACTCTGCAGCCAAATGGGGAGTTGGTGGCCTGCCCAGAACGAGGGTTGGTATTTATGTCCTCAGATAACAAGAGAAACACTCCTCATGTTTTCTAGGTATCTGGCTGAAATCCCAAACGACAGCCAAAATCAGTTTTAAATCACGTTCTCAGGGTGAGCAACTAAACCCTTTGCAACAGTAAAAAAGTCCTTGTTTCACAGACAGCATTCCTTGCAAACAGAAAACAGGATCCACTTCATCCCAACACAGTCCCCTTCACCTTCAATGCCAACATTTACCTGCCAACTTCTTGATCTGCCTACCTGGGAACTGGGCTGCTTGGGCTCATCCATCCGCCCGGGAGATTCGCTTTTTGATCTGTACCGCTCAGTCACAGCCACCATGCTGCCAGAAGGGCTAAATCTGTGGGGTGGGGGAAGAGCATCAACGGAGTTTTTAATGGGCATCAGGTCACTACGGTGTTTAGAACAACAGGTGAGCAATAGTGGCACCTGGAGAGCATCTCTTCATCCTCACCAGCTAACACACAGGAGCCGGAACAGTGCAAGTATAAAGGAAAAACCAAGTCATACTGGTCTGTGGGTTTCAATCTTAACATCTGAAAAATAAAACTGAGTCGTTTGCCTTCCAGTTCAGTAGCAGAGAGCTTTTTGGTTGCTACTGCAAGTAAACAAATATGGGCCTAGTGACTCACGAACCGGACAAGAGGAGAAGAAACCATTTCTCTAAGGTCACCTCTCATTCACCACCCTCGCCCTCCTTCCCCTTTCAAGCGTGCAACAAGTGATGTGATGGACTCCAGGTGGGAGCAGCGCACACAGAGATGCTTGAGGCTAGCTGGTCCATGGGAAAAAAGTTAAGGAATGAGGAAAGTCTTGGTCTCCCCAGGGCCAGCTCAAGATCATTCCCACTGACTGATTTATTAAGTGACAAGGGACAGAATATCCACTGCTTCCAGGTAGCTGTTCCCCCCACAGGACCAGAGGGATTGAGCTAGAAGAGAGGCAGATGTGAAGGGAAACCCCACGAATACAACCCCCCCCCCAGACACAACAGGTCTGCCCTTGATCAGATCCGTTCTTTGGCCTGAGCTGAGGGCGAAAAAACAAATGCTGGAGTGGAGGGGAAGCCAATGGATGGAGAATCAAACCACAGCAGATTTCATCACCTGTTTGCAGTAAAGGGTTTCTGGTCTTTCCTATAAATCAAAAATACAGTGGAGGCCGATGGGCTCCCCACTTCAACTGCTTCAGAAGATGTAAACCCACGACCACCAGGAAGAAAATTCCCTCTTGACCTACAGCTGCTGCCCAGCTTGTTTCTCAAACAGAACCACTCCCAGATTTTCAGGCCAGAAGGCATCATTGCAATGACACTTTGCGTAACACGTATATATGACCTCGTTAATGCCGATGCTGAGCACGGTATCTGCAGAGACTGAACTTCAGTGTCTTTTTTAGACAAAAAAACCCACCTCAGCAAAACACCAAGAGGTAGAGATTCCAACCTCTACAGCTTGAAGTGCTAATAATTAATTTCCCAAGCTAGCCTGTAGCTGGAGACCCTGGTCTGATCACCACCCAGCCAAAATACTGTAACCCAAACAGGAAACGCTTCCTAACACCAGGAAAAAATAAATGCCTTCAGTACTTATGCTTAAGATGACCACAGGAAATAAAAGGAGGAAACATGCCAAAGGGACCAACCCAGCCACGTGAACATCATGCACAATCTCCTCTTACAGCTCAGGTCAGTAATTAGGTTAAAGAAAAACTCACCTGTCAATCTCGCTGCTGGTGGGCCTGACCACTTTGACCCCGGAGGACCCTAAAGCGTAAGCCTCTTGGCCCATCGATCCGTGGCCCGTGGTGTCAATCACCATAGCAGTGACCTCCTCAGCGCTGCTCCCATCTTCT
>NW_010356101.1:0-3356 GCF_000700745.2 Antrostomus carolinensis | reverse complement strand
TTTAAGAGGCATTTGGACAATGCCCTTAGTAACATGCTTTAAGTTTTGATCAACCCTGAAGTGATAAGCGGTTGGACTAGATGGTCATTGTAAGTCCCTTCCAACTGAAATTATTCTACTCAATTTGATTCCATTCTATTAAATTTTATTCCATTTGACTGATTAATGTTTAAATAAGTAGTGGCTTCATTTTCATGAGAGTTAAGTGAATCCAACAAAGAGGAAGAAAGTGTAACAACTAACATGTCATTTTGTATTTCAAAACTGAAATTTATGATGGCTGGGATGGCAGCCATTATGCAATAAGTTTTCTTAAAAGAGGATACAAATGAGCTATTAATTTTGCCATTTCAAATTTATCACTTACTAGAATTAATGCATCATGGTTCCTTTCAGAAATGCTTTTGTTCCCCCTGTATATTATACATTTTACATCAGTGGTAGCAATTAAGCTATCTCAGACCTTGATTCTCTCTTAATTCTTTTACCCTTAACCAGCTTGTCTTCTACTCTAAGTAGCTGTTCCTCTCCAGCTTTCTAGTTCTATTGCCTTCTGGGGAGCTAGTAACCAGTTGACAAAATCACATTCAATTACAGTAGCCTTCCATTATGCCTAGGTGAATGGTAAAATTAAATCGGTAAAACTTCTCTCACAGAAAGGGAAGTTGAAGATCTAGGTGTTCCTCCCTCTAAATAACATCCAGCTTAGATGAGAATATTAATGTTAACTATTAGACATTTTTCTGAAGGAATACAGAAGAGAAGAATTTTGATCCCATTAGTTAAGGATGTTAATGAAAAGAGGTTACAGAAACTATTCAAAATCTCTTCATGGTTCCTTCCCATTTAGAATGAAAGCATGTTTAATTTAGTTTTATTTCTGATGTCTCAGCTCTCTACTGATAATTGTGAAGCTGCCATATGACCCAAATTACAATTTAAACTGCATCAAAATAAGTACTAATATTTACTTTTACTACTTCATTTAAAGTGAATCAACCAGAATTACCTTTTCCCAAAATTTGTCTCAAATAATTAGATTTGAAGCAAAAGACATTGATGCTAGAGTAGGACTGGATACTATTGCTCAGCAATTTCCTGAACTATGTAGAGTTTGCATATACTAGTAGAGTTGGTCTTAGCTTTTCATCTCTCATTGCTGATCACAGATCAGCCATCACAGTCAGTTCTCAGTCATCTGGCAGGTTTCAGTTTACATGGCAGTGGCTTGATAATATCTCCATTTTATTTTTTTCCCCACAAGACTTTTATTTGCTTGAGTCATACAAGCACTAATGATACCTTCCTTGGCAAAGGTACTTTTCTAATGTTGGCTTTGGGTATTACTAATTTTCAACACTGACTAAAAACACTGTTAGCTTTTATACTAAATTTAATTCAGTTAGCAATGATTCTTCAAACATCAGTTTCTTTTTTATTCTTAGCTTTGTTTTCAACCTTTGTTATGGATAAATCCCCTTCCTTCAAGGTCACAAATTTAGTTTTCACAATCACTTGACATTCTTGTTTCTTTCATAGTTATATTTTGTTGTGAACAAATGACCAAATAATCAAATACAGATAATCAGACTCTCAAATAAGTGTAAGATTTAGTGACTTTAATTAATTTTGACAGTTACTAGAGGATTATTTTTTCTTTCCTCACCTTGTCTTCAAATATCTAAGCTGTAATGCAATATTCTCTTAATACGTGACAAATATATCTGTTTATATTTTCAAGGATCTAGGTATTGTTTTCTCCAAACATCAATCAGCAAATGCAATACTTCTAGATCAAAAACATATCCTGTAGAAATCCAGAAATTTCATAAAGGAATAAATATGTCAAAGATTATCAGGATAATAAAGGATGTCAGAACCATGTGTACTCTCTCTCTCTTAGAGTTTCACCCGTCTTGTAAATTATCTCCATAATTCATACAAAATTTATATTAAAATCTTGCCTTCTTTTTTTAAGATGTCAGTAATTCTGTTTGTATAAAGAAAAGAACTGCTTTTATGAAACTATAAAAATAATACTCTGTAACTTCTGATATCCACATCAAAAGCTGTCAGGAAATTCAATTTCAACCAGCATTCCATATTGTTTATTAAAATGAAATTATAGTTTCATAAAAGCATAAAAAAAGAAAACGTGTAAAATAAAGGATGGTCTCAGGTATTTGCAAACTATAAAAGCAACAACAAAAGCTCTAGGAATAGCACCTTCCCTATGAATATAAAAACTCTCAGTTTGTATTTTTTTTCCCAGTCATGTAGGTTGAATCAAGGGCCCTTTGGGTTACTGGCCCAGACATCTCAAAGTGGGGACAACTTCAAAGCTAGGTCCAACTTTGAATTTCAATCAGGTTGTTCAATGCCTGGACTATTTAAATATATTTGTTATCTCTTCTTATAATTAACTATGTGTTACTGCTACAACTTTACCAATATTTTTCTCTCTTTTTCTAATTTCTGCAGCATTGGAAAACAGACTCTGAGGTAAGGTTAGACAGGTCACAAGCCCGTGTCTTAAAATCAATCAGCACAAGCATTCTCATATCATCCTCAAAGTGTCTGCATTCATTAACATTAAAATTACAATTACAATTAATATACTTTCTTCTATGAAAAAATAAAATAAAAAAAGATTATTTTCTAATGAGCAAAAATGTTTTCAGTCTGTTGGGTCCTTTCAGAGATTTGTTTTGATCCCACATAAAAAGGTTTTATTCAGCGTGAGGGGGATATTGGAGAAGGACTTTACTGGAAGAAGTGCAACTGTGTGGTACTTTCACTAGACAGCTTTGTGATTTTCCGATTTGCAGCTATGTGGAAAGTACTGTACAGAAGTAAATGTGCCTCCTTGTTTTATTTTTCAAAGGATTTCTCTTATGAAAATATCCATCCCCAAAGAACAGCTTTCAAACATAAATGGATTTATTTCCCCTTGTAAATATCATCCCAACACAGGCATCTTTTTGATGCTTACTGTCTTACTTAAATAAGAAATATGAGTAAGAATAAACAATATGTTACTGTGAAAATGTTTTTCTTATGTCTTTTCAAAGTAACTGTTAAATGGAGAGGTTCATCTCCTGAACACTGTGCAATGATTTCTGTTTGTTTGTTTTGCCTTTTATTGTATGTAAAACAGGTGTGCCCTTGCTCTCCTTTCTTACTTTCTAAGCTGTGTAATGTACATTGTTGCTTAATTATTTAGTTCATCCTTCTCCATTTTATAACAACATCATTGTGTTTGCTACAACTAAGTATCAATTTGACAAAAAGCAATAAAAAATACAATTATTTCGCTGTTCAGATTCACATTAATCTACCTATTTATGGCTTTAAAA
>NW_010356100.1:0-3355 GCF_000700745.2 Antrostomus carolinensis | reverse complement strand
TTTTCAGCCTTTGAAATGATAAAAAGGGTAAAACGTATGGACTGAAATATGCTCTGTGAATGACTTGGTTCATTTTTCATGCCATCCTGTTGTTCCTAACTCCCGATCTCATATACATGTCCTTCATGAAAGGTGACATTCATTAGCAGTTCAATTACAAGATGCTACTGTAAGCAATTCCTGTGATGCTAGTTGCCACTCTCTAGGCTTTAGGCTAGAGAAAAGCAATACCGTCCGCAAAATGAGACAATTCTCAATAGGAAGGCTGTGTGACTGCCTGGGTTGGGTAATGAAGCCAAACTTGCTTTCAGACCTGCACACATGACAAATGGGGTGAGATAACAATGAAGAGAAATGAGTACAAAATGTACCCAGTAGGTGAGCAATTCCTCTAATTTCCCAGAAGCTACCTGCAGTAGCAAAGGCCGCTTGTCTGACAAATAGGGCCTACTTCTCTTTTGCAAGTGGAAGGCTGACACTAAGATTCAAACCATACAAAAATAAAATGCAAAGTAGCTTTGGATTACAGAAAGAACGACATGACAAACATGCAAGATCATTGTGACATATTTTCAAGAAACTAAATTCCACACAATGGACAGCAAAATTATTTTCTCTATAGTGCTGCATTATACCAGCAAAGTTTGCCTCTGTGAAGCAAATATGAAACTGTCTCTCAGATGCTTTGAAACATTTAAAAAATCTCTGAACAGTCCTAGAAAACAAAATCCTAATGTGCTGAACTTCAAGCCTTAAGATCTTTAAGACACCTGGGTCCTACTTCAGCAGACTTCTTCCTTTGAAACCTGAATGTCAAATACAGTGTAGCTACCAGATGTAAGATTAGATCAGGTGTCACTGGACCCTAGACAGGTTTTGCCATATCTCAAGAGGGCTGCACTGATGCCAGCAGCCCATTTCCCTGCTTACCCCAAGTCTGCCTCAGGCCCAGAGAAGCAAATTGCTTGCAAGCATCCTCGCATTAGGCACCACATAGAACACCACTTACTTGTACGGGATGTGTTTGCTTCCATTGACAAGGGCGAGGATGACATTGCCCAGTGCTGGCAATGAGAGACAGAGGCCAGAGCTTCCCTCCCGGTTTTTGCTGAGCACTTTCACGCAGCTACCCAGGTCAATGAGGTGCAAGCGGCTGCGACCTCCAGACACTGCCATAAACAAAGAAAGCAAACAGTTAGTATGTGCCTCCAAAAGCAGCTTCCCAGGAAAGCAAAAGACTTGTCACAACTTGCAGAGAGAAAACAATCCAAAATCCTTTCCTAATTCATGTTAGCAGCAACAAACTGTAGGGGTCCTGTTAACTCACTGTCAGCTTTTATTGCTGTGCATTGCTGTCCACCCCTGACTTGTTTAAAAATTGCCGAGGCTTTCAGTACTCACTGCAGGTTTAACTCAGTGGGAGTCACCACTGTGCTTTTTTTTTTAATACATCTCTATCAGCCTATATCTGAATTGGCTCCGTTTCTGTCTCTGTCCTTACTG
This sequence comes from Antrostomus carolinensis, assembly GCF_000700745.2. NCBI lineage: Eukaryota > Metazoa > Chordata > Aves > Caprimulgiformes > Caprimulgidae > Antrostomus > Antrostomus carolinensis. The sequence goes on along the minus strand of NW_010356100.1, from coordinate 1,852 downwards.
TTCCTCTGTCTGGAAAACTATAGGCTGGGAATTGCTGCTTGGGGAGCAGTGGTCCTGTGGTAGCTTGTCTTATCTTTCCCATCTTGAATACTGGATCTTCAGAAGAACCTGTGGCATCTGTGGAAAGTTCTATTATGCTTTAAGTCTGTATAATTTTACATTATCATTTGGGCTAAAAAAAGGTTTGCCATGCCATGGGTAATGGATTGTGGACATGCTGCTCTGTTTTGAAAATAGTTTCTGTAAAAATGGAAGTGGATCCCTATGCTTTTGTTCTTGTTTATTCTGTACCAACACACTGCATTTGAAGTGAGGAGATGCTACTGTTGAAACTTCAAGATTAACAGACATTTGCTCTCTTTAAAAACCTATGGTTCCTTATGAACCCGGGATGGGGATTATACAAACTTTACACAGCACCTCAACTTATGTGTCTGGTAAAAAAAGAGTATTAGTGGTGGGGGGAGACCAGTTCACAATCAAAGATGGTGATGGGAGCAACTACATGATGGGGACCTTAGAAAAGAAGTTTCCAGATACATTTAATTGCTTTGGAAATGATTTATCAACCACAAATACGTTTCTTCAATGAGCCTGCATTCAGTAGCTATGGTACCATGCCACAGTATACAGGCATGTAGATGCCACAGAAGGTAGAAGGAAATAAGTTCACATAGATAGGTAAAGGAGACACTTGTAAAACTTCTACACAGTGACAAAAAGGTGATACATGGTCACAGCATTTTGCAGATTTGCTCACAGAGAGACAGAAAGTCTACCTTGAAAAATATAGATAAATACAGAAAATGTACATCTACTAAAGGTGTATATATAACTATTCCCTGTAACTTAAAACATGTTAACATCCAAAAAAATAAGGGGAGAGATATTTCATTTTGCAAGCACTGCAAAACACAGGGCTCACTGCTTATTGCTACTAACTAGTGTCTTGCATGACATAAAACTTTCTATAAAAATATAAAGCCTTCCTGCAGAATGTGTTATATATAATTCTATAATTGTGTTTCAGTTGTAGGTGAAAGCTAATTAAAATGAACAACAATAAAACTACAAGTAGATTTTTATGATAAAAGAAAAAAGAAACATGAAAAAAGAAAAAGAAGATAAGATAAAAGTAAAGCAAAGCAGAGAGAAAAAAGAAAGCAGGAAGAAAGAAGAAAGAAGACTTTTTCTGTGGAAGTGGTTTATGTGATGGGATTTGAGAATAATATTTCAAAAATTTAGCCAGCATCTCTGTCAACAATTGTTAAAATACAGGAACTTCTGCTTCTTTTAAGTCCTGTTAGTACTTCAGCTAATCAGGTATCAGGCAACACAAGACTTCCATGCATTAAATTATACTGTGATATTGGCTGTCATGCTGAGTATCACAAAACAGAAGTGAAGAATAAAATATCTGATTAAAACTAATGTTGGTAGCTAGACATACAAACCGCTGTTACAGTCCCCAGATATATGACAAACATGTCCATGCAAGTTTTACTACTGTAGTCTCAGTAGTGGGAAGGGGCGAGATACTTCTCATGGGGAAGTATCCACACGCACTATGGGATCCCACACTCGCTGCAGAAAGTCAGGCTTCCCTGGGGAACTGTCCAGGCAGCTGCATCTTCACCTCCTCTGAACTGTTCATGGAGGACTTCTGCATCCCCTCTAAGAGTCCTTAAAACTCTCAGACTTTAGGTTCCTCAAGTTCTCTAAGGCTGCTACCCTCAGAAGGCTGAAAGTACCTTTTGTAAGTATTCCCCAATGATTTTGCTTAGAAAAACAAAGAACTGTTATTAGTTGCTACTGAAAATTACTGCAGGTGATCTTACTGCATATATATATA
>NW_010356099.1:0-3339 GCF_000700745.2 Antrostomus carolinensis | reverse complement strand
ATCCCATCCCATCCCATCCCATCCCTCCTGCCTGGGACAGAGATGTTTCATAGGGAATGATTGCACAGGTACCAACCCCATGGTGACCTTATCCTGGCCAGAGCTGCTTGGTACTTAAACAGCAAAGACAACAAATATTTGTAGTACATTTAGTCTTACAAGAATTCTCCCCTTGAAGAATGAGTGTTTTCATTTTGTTTACTTCTTATATAAGCTTTTTGCCAATAAATAACTAACTGTCCCTAATTCAGCAGTGTAGGAAATGAAGATTTTCCTTTTAAGAACAAGAGGATCCCTCTGACAAATCTTTGTGGCTGTGCCCTCACCAATGCAGCTGACTAGGCATTATACAGCTATAGTGTTAGTAAATATTGTTATTTGGTATGGATCTTTGGATGGGAAAAGTGAACCAGGACTGAAAATACAGACCTAATTCATGGATATGGTGGAACAGCAGGACCAGAGCAGGGTTAGGGCAGTGAAATTAGACCTGGACCTTCAGTGGCTTCAGAGTGACTAATACTGGAAAGGAGAGGGTTAAAAATATATATGGCTTTTAGTGTTGTATGATAGCTCCAAGGAAGGACTGGGTCACCTCTGTGGAGAGGCTTCAGCAATATGTCATAGCTAATGATGTCAGTGCTGAGAAAAAGTGGCAGTTTAAGTGAGTATAAGAGGGGTAACACCTCTAACCTGCTGTGCAGCCCAAGTGCTCTTGTTAAACCAGCAGACAAAACAATTCCTGGGAGAGAAATTTCCTCTGTTCCCAGATCTGCTGGTGATTGGAGACGTTCCCCGCTATTACCAACCTAAGGAAAAGGAGAGCATTTTGGACTAAATGTCTGAATTAAGGAAATTAACAGAACGTCATCTGTTTGAGGAGAGCTGAAATGCTGCAGTGCCCGGGATCAGCTACAATATGATACGCAAAAAAACCTGCAGCACACAGCAGACACCATCCAGGGCTTATCTGACTCTGAAGCAAACATCAGAAAGAGTTGTTGTAGTAGTGACTGCTCCCAGACACACCAGAGAAATGGCATAAAGGAAGATCAGGAGCTGCTCTGGAGATCAGCCTGGACGCACCACGTGGTTCTCCAAAGACTGCATGGTCTTTTGCTGTGGAGAATAGTCCCATGGTGCAAATAAGATGTTTGGTTTTCTTTGCTTGACTCAAAGACAGACTCCTTGGAAGCTGTAAGACACTGGGAAAGGCAGGGATGGAGTGCAGGTCAATGCAGATAAGACCAAATTCTGTCTACCAAGACAGCTGAGGGTCATCAGTTGAGGGATGGGAAACTGAGTCCATGCAGGATGCTGATGTGGAACAGTTGTCTAATTTAGGTGATAAAAATCAACATTTTGCCTGGATTCCTTCACAGATGGAGGAGGCACAGTTACAGTGAGGTTTGCTCTGGGTTTGTAATTTCATGGTAGGATTATCAGAAACTGCTTGAAGAGATGAAGTTGCCAAAACTTCAGTGCTTCAAATCCCCGTTTCTCTCACCACAGATACCACGTGTATACACCAAACTCAGCATATGCATTACTTGAAAGGAAATGTCTGAGATAAATTAATTTTAATTAGTAAATTATATGATGCACCAGGGTTTCAGAAACAGCAGCAAATATTTAGTGGTCCAGCCAGACCTATTTTTGAGGGAGTGACCTCCCAACAGACAAGGCAGTGGAACAGGATGAAGCTTAAAATATACAAAAGTAAAAAGATGTGTTTGAAGGGGAAATAAGCACTAAACATCCAGAAATTAATTCATTTTGACTGTAGGAAACTTGGTGCAGAGCTTCAGCCTGAACAGTTTCTCTAATTATTCCCAACGTTAATCACAGGGATGTGAAGAAAAAAAGGTGGTGGTGAAAGATCGTTGTCTTCTCACACTTGCTAACAACCCAGCCTAGCGTGTTCTTTGACCAGAATAGAGAGCATTTTCCTCATTAATCTCCTAAAATCTTCCTCTCCCCAAGTCTATTAGTGGAGTTTGAGTGCTGTGAAAAGATGAACGCACGTGGTCCATAGCGCAGTGTGACAGCAACAGCTCTGGAGCTCAGTACTCAGCAAGATGCCGTTTCATCAAAGCCCAACCTCTTCAGAAGTACATCAGCTCTGACAAAATTTTCTGCAGGAAGATTTCTCAGATATATGGGAAAACTGCTGGAGTGAGGTTCCAGAATAGCCAGGAGTTGAGGCACAAGGTTACGAGCAGCGACGAAATTTGTGCTCTACCTAAATAGTGATCTCCTGCACCCCTGAAGAGTGACCTAATCCCAGACTGCTGGCTGCTGTGGGCAGACCTGTGCCATGTTTTGATCTTTTTGACCCTGGAAAAAACTCTCATGAGAAAGGTTCATCCAGAACAGCAGTGGGTAATCTACCTCATCCAGAGTAGCAAATTAACCACTGGTCTTTTTTTATTTTTCACATATCAAAAGATTGCACACATGAGATGACAGCCATGACTCACAGACCACTAACTCCTCTGACACAGGCTACTTCAGCTTCTTCTGCATCAGAATGGAAATGAATAAAATGACATCACTTTTGATAGCAGAGGATCCTTGTTTTCCAGCCAGCTTGCTCCCATGGGACAAGTTTAATAAGAAATTCCCTGCAGGCATCTCCTTAGACAGGGCCTTGGGATCCTCGTGCTTTGGTTACAGCCATGGGAGAACTTAATTCATTACCAGACATTAAACAATTTTCATATTTGTTTCTGAGGAATCTTGTCTATAAAATGGATCCTACCAGTAATCACATCAGGACGTACTGAAGAAAAATGAGTACTTAGTTTAGAAAAAATTAGGTAGCATCTTTTTTATTTGTTTGAGATGCCTCTGGTGGGAGCTATGATCAGAGCCTAGAGAGGTTTATTGTCTACCTGGGCAGCTGGGTCACTCGTGTTTGTGTATGGCTAATAAAAACAGTTATCTGGAAGCCAATTATATTAGTTCCCATGTTATTATGTTGTGTAAAGAGCAAGGACATAACACTTTCTCTCATCTTTCTGCTGTTTTCCATCTCTTTTAACAAGAACATTACAGCAGATACTGTCAAGAATTTTAATAAAACAAACTGCCTTTCTAACTGTCTTTATCCCTTTCTTCTTGTCTTTATACGCTAGAAACATATTAGAGGGTCTGAGTGAGGGAAATTACTCTTCCCTCCCACTCCCTCCTCCCCATCCCTCTCTCTCAATCACTCTCCTGAGCACTGTATGATGTGGAGTTTTCCTCTTGAAGGGAACTCAAAATACAAACACCCCTCTCCCAGAATTTACATGGCTACCTGGATACTGACACTGACTGTTAATCCCTGTCTCTCTC
>NW_010356098.1:0-3387 GCF_000700745.2 Antrostomus carolinensis | reverse complement strand
TGACAGCGGCGAGAAGCGCCACCTTCGCTGTCCCCTCGGCTTTCCTCAGCCTGCTCCCCGCCGAGGGCTGCCCTTGGCGCGGCATGAACAGCCCGGCAGCAGCCAGAGGCCGAGACAAATGCCTGGTGAGGGAGAGGAGGTCAAGGAATATCTCCAAAGCTGGGGAGTGCTCTGGAGAGAAGCAGCACGAGGGTTTGGGAGACAAGGTGAGGAAAGGGAGAAGTCAGCTCAGCAGGTGCAGCATTGTGGTGGTTTCCTGCCCAAAGCCCAGCTAAGATGCTTGTCCTGGTTTTTAGCTGGGCTTTGGGCAAAAGTGAGTCAACGGTAGGCAAAATATTTGGGCAAGAATAAGGAGGCAGTGCTGCTGTCTGCAAGGAGGGACACTGGAAGAGATTCCTGCCTGAGCACTGTGGTCTTTGATTCCAGTGTCTAACATGAGCTTCCAGATCAGTCTCGGTTAACGAGCTCGGAGGCTGTTCTAGCACCGTCTAGTTTACTGGTGCTGGAATTACTTTGCGAGAGCGTCCAGGCTGTTAAATGTGCAAGCTTGCAATTTCACACTGCCTGGGCATAAATAGTCAAAGCATCAGATAAATGTCAAGCACGAGCAAAGAAAGCGAGTTGTTCTCGTGCTATCTCTAACAGTAAGTTGGGTGTGCTTGAAATAGAACTATCTATATGGACTGCTGTGAGCTGCCTGGGCTATTTTAAGTGTTACTAAACCTTGTGGCTGGCATCTTTTGGGAGACGGCACTGAGAGAGCCACACGGTAGGATTTGCTCTCTGGAGCGACTTTGCAGGGGCGATATGCTGCTCTGCTTGGGGTGGGGTTGTGATTCTGGGGGTGACAGAGTGAGCCTTTGAAAATTCAGGCTGCTTGCTGCTGGGTTTCTCCCCCTTGTTGTGGGAACTGACTGCAGCAAGGCTGATCTGAGCAGCTTTCAGAAATGGCTCTAGGTTTCTTTCTCCGTGTGTGGAGGAACGAGGCAGCCCAGTGAACTCTCTTTGTGCAAAGAAGTGGATCCAAGGATGTGTATTTTTGCTCTAAGATTACAGTCTGGCTGCTGTACTTGGAGATGGTCAGTAGCTTTCTATCTCAAATGAAATGTTTTCATAGGTAATTGTAGGGATTGAAAATAGAAAGTCTAAAGCAAATAGAACAAACAGCTGAAAAATCTGACTGTAAAAAACATGGTAACTCTTCTTTTTTTTCTTTTTCCTTTTCCTTCCAATCTATGCCACTGTGCTCAAGTCACCACAGCAGTTTGGGGAGGGATGCTCGTGAGAAATTATTGAGTGATTTATTTTTCTGGTGGTCTTGGATGGCTGTATGCTGTGCTGGTTAGACTCTTGTTAGATGTAAGCTGGGGCAGTTAGGATGAAGGTTGTTTCAGGCATTATGTGCCTCCTCAGATAACGGTGCAGGCAGAGATTTGGGAGGGTTTGTCTACAGGTGCTGTATCCAAAGAACACAGAACTGACTTGAAATCTGGTCGTTCCCTTGCTTAGCAGCGAAATGCCTCGGGGGGAATTGCTCTGCTCCCTTTGCTGGATGTCAGTGCTGATGAAGAACAAGGGAGGAGTTGAAGGACATCCATGGCTATTTCTCTGCTGACAGACTTGTGAGCTTCCACTTGTGGTCAGGTGTCATGCCTGACTGCAGTGACAGAGCCAGCCCGCGGTCACCCCGCGGCTGTTGTTGCACCACTGACCCCGCCAGTGTGCACCTGGGCTTGTGGTGTTGTGCTGTCAGCGGAGGGCTTCAGGCATTTCTGTGGGACCACAGCAGGTTATTTTGAGCACTTTTTAATTTTAGCCTCCCTGTAGTTAGTGACACAAGAACAACTCATTAATGTGCTCACTTAATTCCCACCGTCATCAGCATCAGGTACTTCAGCAGCAGGTGAAGTGTAACCTGACTTTTAGAAATGTTCTTATTCCTGGCAGTTAATGACAGAACCTACCAGGGTTTCAACACTAACTTCTCTGCGTTCTCTCTGCTTGACTGTAACTCTGGACAGATGATGCCAGACCAGGGAAATGGGGAGTTGTGAAGATTGTATGATTGCTGCCTGTGTGAGTGCAAAATGGAATTAAAACATGTATTAGTTTTTGGAGAGGTGAAGTGGGGAGCTGACACGGGTGTCAGCAATAGCGAGCGGTGGCTTGAACAGAAGCACATGTGCCCTTCTGCAAAGGAGACCCCGAGTGCCTGCATGTGCCTGCTCAGGATGCAGAGAGGCAGCCAGGGCTTCCTGAGCTGAGGTGAGCGAGCTAACAGAGCACATGGGTGTGCAGTTTCTTTGGGTTGGTTTCAGCTAGAAAACTTCTTCTCTCACTGTATAAGAAATCTGTGCTTGTTTTGATGGAGCTTTTTGGTGTCCCTATAAGGATACGGTCATAGTTACTGGGGGCACTGGGGCATGATTCCAGCTGGATGTGCTGTATCAGCCAAAGGAGATTCCTCAGATGTCCAGCCAGCTTTGCTGTGGGTGCAGATGATCTGTGGAAGCTGCTCTAGAAGAGGAGCAGCTCTGGGGAGGAGAGGGGTGGCTCAGCAGAATCCAGAAAAGGGGCCCACACTTAGCTCAGTGTCTGCACGAATCCACGTAGAAAGCAACCACCCTGCTGGCTTGTGGCAGTAGCAATAACTTCTGTGATTTAAATGATTCAACCTTAATTTTTCTGGGCTGTGAAAGCTTTTCCTCTGACCCATGATGAATGTAGGTGTTGCCAACTGCCCCTTTGGTTTGTGGTGCAGGGTGAAAAAGCACCTGCTTTGCCCGAGGTGGGACGTGTACCGCCTCCTGCAGCCAGTGTCCTCTGGTTCTCTGGTACAATCTGCCTCTGTCTTACCAATATTTCTGTGTTTTATAGCTATGTCCCTGTTGCTTGTGTTAAATGAGACATCACAGAAGGTGCTTTGCATAACTTAATGTTGTACAATTGGGGGAAATTGTTAATAAATTGTTTCATATCGATTGTGGTGTTCCCCTCTCCCCCTGGCTGTGCCCTGTGTAGCCTTTAAATACATCTAAGGCACACTGCCTAATGTCAAGTGTATTAATGCCTCCTGTTAGGAAGTCCTCATACAAATGAGGTTGGAAAGTGATGTCTTTATGTCCTCATTTATGTCATATAAATTGTCATTGGAAATCAAAACCTGAAATGGAACTTAACAGCATGCATAGTTGTAGGAGAGAAAATAACCTTTTCTCAAAAAATGTGTTTAACTCATTTGCAGATAGTGCAGAGGGGGGAATGGCAGGAGGAAAAATTACTGTGGGACAGAAAACTGCTCTAGTGAAATGATTTCAAAAAAAGGCAGGAGAGGGGAGAGGCTGGAGCTGGATGCAGAGAGCATGGGGGGGGGTGGGGGGTCCTTGG
>NW_010356097.1:0-2957 GCF_000700745.2 Antrostomus carolinensis | reverse complement strand
GGGGGGGGTGGATTGGGGGCAGGGAAGGTGTGCCTAAGTCACTGCAAGATCTCTCAGTCTAATTTCCCATCAGAAAGCAGCTAATGTGAATGCGATTTCCACCATTCATCCTTCTGTGTTTGGTAGTTATTTCTCAGTACTTATGAGCCCACTCATCAATTTAACACAGATTTGACAAATAGTTAGAAATTATAAAGATCTGTAGTTCCTGTACCTTTTTTGAAAATAACAGGTTGGTATAAAGGAAAGATCCAATTTAAGGCTTAAACAGCTACCTGTTCAGCTTTTTCTGCCAAGTGTCTAGTCAAGATGGGTGTAGTAGCTGTCTAATCAAATGATGATTTCTGTACCACTCAAAACTCACTGCGATACTCACCATCACTTTTTCCCCCTCACAATTAGGAGACACAGAAAAGAGGTAAGAGATATTAGCAGGATCTGAAAGGCAGGAGCTTAGAAAAGATTTTTCATCTGGACTTAATATTGCGCTCTGGCTACTATGACTGTCAATTTCAAAATTTCATTGAAAACCAGACTTCATTATTTCTAGAGCTCATGCCATTAGTTTTCTTAAAAAAATCCACAGCAAAAGTTATGTAACTTCAATTATGTCACATCTGTATTTCAAGTTCTGAAAAATCCCTCAGACTTTAAAAAATATCCTAATAATGCAACAGGAATTTCTTGCAGTACTGATAGAGGAGGTGAAGCTACCAGGTCTAAAGGAGTAAGTAGCTTCAACTAAGTTTTATCTGTATTTATCAAGAGGTAATATTGTTCTGGTCAGTTAATACTGAGTCTTGGAAAAAAATTTCCAGCTGGAAACCTGAAAAATTGCATTTTGAATCTATCTTTCTTTTTTAAATGCTCAGTTTCCACAGTCTCTTTTACAGCTTCCCAAATTTTGTCACAGTTGGTGTACTAAGCTTCTTGAAGTTAAGAATTAATTTATTTACTTTGCTGAATTGGGGACATTTATAAACTCTAAGTGGGAAGATTTTGATATGATGGTAAATAAAATAAAAAAAAATCATTTAATTTCTTGAAAACCATTACATATTATATATTTTCCCATTATTATCCAGAAACAGCTAACCTGAGAAATCCAAGCTGTTTTAAATAAAGCAGTCTTCATACCATTTGAGACAACAGAGGGATAATCTGTCTTCAGAGAGAAGGAAATTCAGCTGCTATCTGCAGCTATCTATTTCCGTGTTAGACACTTATCAAACAGTGACTTGGTTTATTTTTGGGTGGATATTTTGAGCATAAGTAGTTTCTCATTAACTTTATCCAGTCACCCTTGGAAAAATATTTCACTTCTCTAAAGCATTTTTTTATCAAAACAGTAGTTCTCATTAACCCATTTAGACAACTGCTTTGAACATTTAAGCATAGATGAATGGCAGAATTGATGCTGTTGAGAACCTTGGAGTCTGCATCAACACAGGCTTTCCTAAGGCAGTTTTAAGAGCTCAATGAATCAAAAAGAGTTGCAGCATACAGTATGTTGTTCTCAGTTTTTCCATGTTTGCAAGAACTCTAAGAACTGCTTGATATAGATGTGTTTTTGCTTATGGAAAAATAACCTCTGGGTTCTCTTATGAAGTGACTGTTGTAGTCATCAATACTTTTCTATGTCCTCTATACCCAAAAAGTTAATCCTTGTTTTCAGTTCTCCCAGGCTGAAGGATCTAAAAAATAAATATTGCTTATAATTACTTCCATAACCTATACCACATATACCCCACTGTACCAAGGTTTATATTGACATTTATCTATTATCTAAAAGAAAAGTTAAAATCTAAACTGGAATTCTACATATTTTGAGTGTGTAGCTTCTAATAATCTTCCTCAGATGAGATTGGACAGAGAAAAGATTACAATTTCATGTGTTTTCTCAATACTTGGAAGATGGAAAGGCTTGACACACATAGTATTCTAATAAATTTAGTATTAAATAAATTTAATACTAAATAATACCACCTTATTAGCACAATCATTGTCATGCAGGTATCCTGATACCAATCCTTATAGAGGCCACCTTTCTAAAAGGTAATATGTGTTTTTCCTCTCAATTTTCATTTTAGAACAAGTACCTTTTTTGTATCTCTGACAGAAACTTGATTAGTGGCCTTGAGATGACAAAGCTACACATATGTTCTGAATTAGAAGAAAAAAGCACTTTTCCTTTTAATATCTTCTGTGACATTCATTAGCGCACACAGCTTTTTGTATCCTTTGTAAAAAGTTAATGGATTGCTGCAAAGGAAGTCCTTTACTTCATTAAGATCCACTTCTCAGAACTAGGAAAGACCTAACACAGTGCAGACTTTAAGCAAAGGTCAACATTAGATGATAGATATAAAGCAGAGAACAGAAAGATGAAGAAGAAAAGATAAAGTATACAAAAGAGTGAGATTTGTTAGGAAGTTGTGCAAAAAAATAAACAAAAAATAAAAAAAAATAAACAAAAGGGATTTTTAACATTTAATAAAAGAAAATTAAGAATGTGATCTCAGTGAGTTCTAAGGCAAGTGTTTATTTTATTAGTGTTGCATTGATAATTATGTGTTCTTCCTCTTGTGCTTGTAAAGATAGCCAATATGATGTATCCACTGTAATAAGAAAAGTACTGCACAACAGTCGAGGAGTGGTATGGGTTTCCACACCCACATGAAAGACATACCAGAGATACAGGGATATTCTTCCTTCTTGTGCCTAAAATCAGTGGAAGAAAATTATCTGAAATAAGAATATAAGAGAAAAATAAGCCTGTATTTAGCATTTTCCCATATTTTTAGCTTTGCTGGATGGAAACAAGTGCCTGTTATTCCTGACCTGCTGTTGACCTGGATTTTCTTGGAGTTCTTTCTCCACCTCAGTACATTCTCTAATTTCCTTCCTTTAGAAGCTACCAGACCTGACAAATCACAGAATCACAGAATCACAGAATG
>NW_010356096.1:0-3277 GCF_000700745.2 Antrostomus carolinensis | reverse complement strand
GGGTTTTTTTTGTTTTTCAGGAGCATAAGGTAATGCCAGCATTTGCAACCAACCTTTTGACAGGTTACTAAAGATATCAGTCTTAACTGAATATAAAAAAATACACTGAACTGAACAAAATTATAAAATGTGTCCATCTCCCTTCCTCAAATCTGTAAAAAATCTGCTGCTCTATCCAAAGGGTTCTCTATTGTATCCAAGAATGTTCTTCTACAGCACATAGAATTACTTTTATCTTTTTTTCACGTTAAGTTACTATGCATGTGAAAACTGGAATTATCAGCTCTCCCTTATTTATGTGTGCCTTTAAAATGCTTTCTTCATTCATCCTGAGGTCAAAGACTGAAATCAAGGCTTCAATTATGTCAATCTCTGTTTGGAAAGTTTTCCAATTCTTATAACTTTACATAAAAGTTGAAGTGAAATTTTTCCCCTGACATCAGTCAACCAATGTCCCAAAGCATTACAGATGACATTGTCACTCTTCTTGAAGCTTAGTAATACAAGTTGTATGAACAAACATGTGTATGCTGACTGCTCAGCAGTCAGTTCATGTCACAGCTCATCACAGTTTCTGAATAAATATTACATATTTTGAATTTTGATTCATAAGATTTTCACATAGCTAAAGACTTCTATACTGTCTCCATGCCTATCCGACACTCTGGCAGAAACTGGAGGAGAAAAATAATGCATTTTTTCATACTACTTGAATTATCAAGCTAATTAATTTATTTTTATATTTCACTTAAAACATAAACCAGACGAGGAACATAATGTCTGTAAGCCTCTTATGTGGTTATGACTAGCACAGTATTTTTCCATGAAATAAGCATGCAAAGTTTGTTTTTTTCCTACTTTAAGGAAAATTTAATCTCAGTTTAAAAGTTGGGGGAGGAGGGGGGGAGGAAGTAGCCAAACCTCTGCAAAAGAAAGATTTAGCAGAGAAAAAATAATTCCTGAAATAAGAAGTAGGCTGAGGTTAGGGGTTTGAAGTTGTAAGTTTGATTCAGCATATTATAACAATAAGAGCTACAGACAATATAAGTTTATGAACTCACTTCCAAAATTCCAAAAGTTGATCTCACTTTGTGGGTGAAAATATAATCTACAAGAACAACAATAGAAGCAATTGTATGTATATATATTCTTTGCAGCATAACAAACTCAAATTATATAAAGTTCAGATCAAAATATAACCTGAAGGAAATTTAGCTCTGTACCTAAAATTATTAACATTCAATTATTAGTATTTCTCTACAGATAATGGCTGAAATAATCAGAAATATAAGTGCAGTAGATAGATGTACCCAAGAGCTATAACTGTGATTAAAGAATTACTGATAACTAAACTAAGAAACCCCAAACTTCAAAGTTCACTGAATTCAAATCACAATTTTATCAGTTCAGATGACAGTCTTCTTGAGTTGTATTCTTTGTAGTACAATTCAAATGTCTTAATTTAGCATTATAATTATTAGTAGTATTCAAACCTGCTTGTTTTAGAAAACTATGTGAGGTTGTGACTGGAGGGTATAACTTTACTGCTTTGTGTTAATTGAATATAATGAACCTGGTAGAAACTGTAATCACGAAGGATAAAAAAATAAAGAAAAAAAACAGTTTATTACCTACATCAATAATACTAGGAATCTGAATGGAAGTATTTCTGTCTGATATATTCCCAGGTTACAATTGCTGGCTAGGATTTTGTTAGAAGATAACATAAGACTGCAAAATTCTGCATTAGTATGGAAAAGGTGGCATAATATTTTAGAATTAGAAATAGAGTAAATAATGTATTCTTTAGATTCTGTTTGGTCTGTTTTGCCACGGTAAACTTCAACCTGTCCTCTCATATTTCAGAACTCTTTATTTCCTGCTTTGGACATGAAGAAAAAACGCATATGCCTACAGAATCAATTCCACTTTTCATAGATCCTTATGTCCTTGTGAAGTATGACTTAGCTGTGATAATCTTCCTTACTGTTATAACCAATACTAGAAAACACATAGATAGCTCATTTTTATTATGTACTGAAGGTCTCAGACAAAGGTAAATATTTTTATTACCACATCCACACTGTGCAATTCACTTTGTATAGTTCCAAGGCACTATTGAAATAATGAACAGTTTATGTATTGAACCTGGTTAGGCTTCCAGCTGAGTGAATTCCATTAGAAAGCTGATTAGCTGACACATATCCTTAATGCACAATTCCTCTGCTGTACTGTATTTCCAAAAATTATCTCTTATGATGACTACTGGTGCTACGTAACTTCTGCTTGTAATTAAATATTTAGTCATTCAAAAGTTGAAGGAAGTAAGCCACTATTCTTTATAGCATACCACTATACGCTTTTGATAGTAAAGACTAAAATATATTTGGGAAAATAAAAAATTTAAAAGAATCTGTATTTCAGTAGCTGATAAGGACTGCACGTGTAGGTAGTAAGCAGCAGTAAGCAAACTGTGTTTTTGTTCTACATACAGAAGACAGAAAACAGATGAGAAAATGAATACCATGCAAATATAAATAAATGGAAACCACAACAGTGGTGTGTTTCTTACCAAAACATAGTTCTTGCCTTTTGGTTCTTTCTTTTGTGAAAAGTAGAGTAATTCAAATGAGCAAGATCAAAGCTTGTTGTACGGCTTCATTGCTATGTTTAAATGCAGCCTAATGATTTGAGATTGAGCAATGATGACAAAAAGGGACTTGCAAAGAGTTTTCTTTTATGAAATTAAAGTGCTAAAACTTACTCTCAGATGATAAATTTCTAAGCATGAAAGGATACAAAACCAGAATGACATACCTGATAATCACAGATTATTTCTAAAGAAAACAGGTTAGATCATCAGTAATTATTACAAAAATAAATTATGGCTTTTCAACTCTAAAGCAGACATCTTAAAAATTATTTTCTAAGCATAAAGATCACTATTGTTAATTGTGTAAGAAAAAGCCAGGAATTATAACAGAACTCTTCCTCAGAACTATTCCTGACCACATGAAGAATGCCCTGCTCTATAAAAAGACATGGATTTCTGATCCCAAATATTTCAATCTCTATAGCCCTTAGCAAGTTAAAATTACAGCAGAAAATAACATTTTGACAATGGGAAAAGAATGCCCTGGTTTTTGGTTAATACTATAATAGATAAGGAAATATAAAAGTGCCTTGTCATCTCTCCTGTTCATCAGTAGAGACTTTATATCATATTGCCACAATTCCAGGTTTACATAGGACTTTCACAATTGTATTGTGTCAGTGA
>NW_010356095.1:0-3286 GCF_000700745.2 Antrostomus carolinensis | reverse complement strand
TGTCATGTGGGACGGTGTCAAACGCCTTGCGTGTGCCCCTTCTTCTTTGGCTGTTAAGTAACAGCTTGGCTTTATGGGGACTGTTACTGCTGTCACAAGCCTCTGACAGAAGACCAGCGAAGTCATCGCAGTTTGTTAGATAAACAGGGTTGATGCTCAGGGAGCAACTTGCAGGATTGCGTCCTGGGAAAGAGAGTGATGCCTCACACCCGCGGAAGGTGCAGTCCCAACAGCAGAGGTGTCACTAGCTGCAGCACACTGCGCCTGCATCCCGTGCTCACGGAGGATAACATCCGTAGGTTATCCCATCCAGCAGCTGCTATGGATCTGTACCGTTTTGCCTGAAGCCATTCTGTGGACTGCAGGGAAAAGTATTAGTGATCCACAGGAAAAGCCAGGCTGCCTGACACGGATGTAACGTTAGGCTTAGCCACAATACCGGGAGCGGCAGAATTGGTAACCGGAGTATGTTTTTTCTGGTCAAGCTCCTTGGGATATTAACTCATATTGTTCTAACTCTGTCTCTTGTCCTTGTGGTTTATAAAGCAAAAGAGCTTTTTTGCCCTGTTGATTTCCTGAAGCACAGTATATTGCTTTTTTGTTTTAAATAAAGCTCCTGCTCTATTTTTGAATAACATAATGAGTGAAAAATGACTTTATCCATCCTTGTGGCAGGACAGCAGTTTGTTACACTGCCAGCTGGAGGACCTGGATCAGAAACAAATTTGGGTTCCCAGGCTCCATGCCAGAAGAGCTGAGACATATTTTTGAGGTGATGTACTTGGACTCTAGGGGGAGATTGTTGACTGAACTAAGCTGCTTTCAAAAACATCCTGCCAGCTGAGCCACAGAACACTGCTGGTCTTTGCCTCAAAATGGACAGGTCTCCTGCTCTGCACTGTGTGTGGCTGTTAGGAATTGCTCCCAGGAGCTGGAAGTGCAGGTGACGAATTCAGGATGCTTTGAGTGGAAATAAGCTCCTGCATTCACCCTTATTTATCAGTTATTATGATTGCATTGATCCAAGCCCAAGGAGGTCATGTGTAAGGATGAGTTCAGGTTGTTGGAGGGGGGTTGCCCTTTTCAGATGGGCCAGAGCTGAAACTTGAGTACGAGATGATGCAAGGCCATCGCTTCCTGTGCCACCATCCTGGACTTGACCTAGCCCCACGCTACTCTTTGAAAGCACTCTCCTTCTGTCCCTTCCCCATAGCCCTTCCCACCATGCTCCACAGTCCTTCCTCATCTCCACCTTGGCCGTGCTCCTGCTGTCTCAGGCAGGTGCCAGGTGTAAGCTGGCAGCTGCGACTTGCACTGGAGCACTCCTGAGAAGTTTGATAACTCTGAAGCTGCAGCTTTTTTAAAGCACTGAACGTGCATAGGGCCTGATCCATTACAGCTTGTGTCTGTGTGAGGCAGCATCTTCCAGCTGCTGTTCTCTCCATGGATAAAGATATCGTCAGCTGGAATCATCTGCTTCCACATTTTGTATGGACATACTAAGTACTTGGAAAAGCTCCAGGTACTTCAAGTGAAACTATAAAGGGAAAACTACAGAGTGAGCCTACAAGGGAAAGCATGTTGTTGGGACCATCTATTAAAAGAGAACACCCCTTTCTCCTATCTGAGTAGACACAATATTGATGATTATGACTCTATGATTAGATGGTCATTGATAGGTGTGTTTATGTTTTATTGTTTATGTACCCTTGTAGTTACTTGAAAGAATGACGGACAGAATTAAGTGTATTAGTAGCACTGTCTGAGCAGTAGAAAGGCACTGTAAAATCAAGAGACATGAGGCACTATGTAGTCACTAGTCACATGTCCTAGATATTACAATAATTATTGCAAAAAAACAGAGGTTTCAAGTAAAGCTATCAGGTGGCAGGTTTAAAGCCAAGGAAGAATTTTTTTCACGCAGTCAATAGTTAGAACGTGGAGCTCCTTGCTACAGGCTGGTGTTGATGCTGAAGCTTACATGAACCTTTTTTAGATAGAAGTTGATAGAAGAAGAAGTATCTTTGGGTTTATAGCATACCACAGCATCAGACTGCATCTTTAGGTGAAGCTTTTAAGCAGCAGGTGTCTGGAAGTACAGGAGAACACTGCAGAGTATCCTGCAGCATATGCCCTGCTTTTCCTTAGGATGTGGCTAGAACCAGGACATGGGTGAGAGGAGCTTTGGTTGGACTGGCTTCTTCAACTCTTGCAGTAAAGGTTACACAGAATTATGTGACAGGGACATAAAGGGAGAAATAAAGGTAGAGGATTGGATGATGATTTAGTTAGCGCTGGCATAAATCCAAGGCTGCAGTCAAGTAGTGCATGAGAGCCACAGTGCACTGGCGCACCTGAGAGCAGCTTCAGCCCACCTCCCTAAGGACTCTGCAGGCACCAGTATCGCACTTCTCACTCAGTAAGGCAAGCATGGGCATACATTTCCATCTGGCCACTTTCAGGATCTTATTCCATCTGCCTGACCTATGAAAGAAGAAACCCCGACCAAGTAGAACCTATTACTTTCAGAAAGGACCCCGTCCGGGTACTTGAGAACTAAAATCCCAGTCTTGAAGGGCGTTGAGCACATACTTGCCATGGTGTGCATGCACACACGTACCTCCCTGCACACATCTGCTTGCTCACTCGTGGAGATCATCTGCTTGACAAGGGCCCTTCTACAAGTCCAGAGGGATTTGTAGAAGTCAGAGTGTACATGTGCGTTAGGAGAGCCATCAAAAAAAAATCCAGTGAAAGTACGCAGTCCTTCTCCAAATCCAGCAGTGGGCACCTACGTGACCAGATTTACTTTATTGTCCTCTTTTTTTCCTGTTGTCTCTTGAACTTGGCTGATAACCATTTTGATGCAGAGCGAGTTGCTCTTCCTGTGCTTGCTCAGTACCTTACACCACAGGATCTTGGTCCGCAGGTAGGGAGCATGTGCCAGGATTACTTTCCCAGAGCAGCTCGAGTGCCAGGGACCTCTCCCCACACTGTATTTTTGCAGAGTCTCCAGACAGAGAGCCTCTAGGCCCAGTTGCAGTCCCACGCTTCATGTGTGAGTGCAGCACATCCCTTGCTCCCTAAATCTGCTGGGTGTGTATGAGAATCCAGTCAGCCATGGCTGTGTACAAGGACCAGCACTGTGGCAGAAGAGCAAGTTATAAGTTAGTGATGGCAGTGCTTGTTCAAGCCCATTTGTTTTGCCTTCTCCACTGTGTGGGGTGCCAAAAAGGACTGTCGTGGTTTTAAGCAGGCCAGCAGCTAAACACCACACAGCCACTCG
>NW_010356094.1:0-3296 GCF_000700745.2 Antrostomus carolinensis | reverse complement strand
CCGGCTGTGTCCGGCCGCTCCGCACAGGGCCCGCCCCGGCCGCTGTCCCTGCTAACACCTCTCCATGTAAAATCAATACATAACGAAATGAAAAACAAAATTAAGCAGCATAATTCTCTCTAAATAACAATCTGTTATTATTAGCGTTTGAATTTTGTAGATGAAAATTAAAGTTCCAGTAACAGAACAAAGCAATAATTACCAGTGAGCTGAAAACAGGAAATGGACGTAAGCTTTCTGTGTCCCTGGGTCATTTATCAGAGGGCAACAGCCACACTAAGTAAGACTCAAAGAACGATTTATTAGCATAAAGGTCTTCTATTGTAAGAATAAACACTAGGCTTTGCTTATGCTGCATCCTAACCAGTTGATTTGGTTGACCAAAAAAACCCCACAACATAAACAAACCCCAAAACACCCAAAGAACCCTTGAATTACACAAATATGATCCCTGCTTTGGTGGAATGGTGACTTCTTTCATGCACATAAAGCTTGAACCTATGTTGTATGGACATCTCTAAAAATGCTTCAGGTTTATTCTGTTAAGGGGACATCTTTTAAAGTCAAATTAATTACTTTTTGTGGTTGTCTTTTTTGAAATTAAGTATATCGTGACACATGAAATTACATTAGGATGTAAATTATTTTGTTTGAGAAGCAAAGTTAAATAGTTATGCATTTCATAATAAAAAAGGTTCAGATTTTGAATGCTGTATCAGAAAGTTTCTTCCTGTTTTCAGAAGAAGCCGCGAGGTATCAGAAGTCAGTAGGACACTCACAACCTTAAACAACCCCAGAGGCTCTCAGGTTAGTGACCTAAAACACAACACTCCTGCTTCCAACAGCATCTTGTTCTTCTCCAACTATTTCTTATCAGTACTTTCCTTTCAACAAGCCTTCCATCTTCTCTTGGTATCAATACCATTTACTTACAAAGTTTTCAAAGTATTTCTTAATGCTAACGGAAAGTATAGTGTACTTATTACTGTGTCTCAAGACCTTATTTTTCAATGTGTCTATGTGTCTTAAGATGAACATAGGAATGAAATGTGTTTTCAAAAGAACAGTACAGGTGACCAACTCAAATGACACACAAAAGTTAGCAGAAGTGGCTGGACAATTCCTGGTGTCAGTACATTTATTCAGATACCTTTGGAAAAAGGCAGTCCTCAGAGCTACCTGCTGAATATCAAAGCGTACACACCTTTGTAATACACAGATTAATAAGTGGTCACTAAGCCACTGAAAAACTTCTAAGCTTGTGGAGTTCTTTGGTTTTGATTATTTCTATACATGCACTAGTACTCATAAATCTATGTACAGGGTCATACCTACTGTTACTATAGATTAAGATGTTAAATCTCCTATACATAGCAGTATACATAGCATTGTCACTGCAAATTGCAGGTAACTTGCCTCTTAAAGAGATTTACAATAGACAGTCTTCCAGTTTGAGCTACTGTAATGATATTCTGCATCCATAATGACAACTAGAAATTCTTTCAGTCTAAAACAACAGATGTCCATTTCGACTACAGTAATACTTCACTGAGCTTATTTTCCTAAACATATTGTAAGAAATGTATTAATAAATACTGAATGTATGAATAAAATAGGGTAAAAGCAAAATCACACTGATTCATTAAGCTAGAGGATATAAAGAGCAGGATTTACTTAGCAGCACAGCAGAAAAAGGAATCTCTCTGTTAATGAAGCCTAGTCTGTCCTCTTAATTACAAACCAGTTTTCAAACTACTTGAGCTGTTTTCCTTTATTTCTCTTATTTAAGCTGCTTTAGGGACTTTAGTATTAATTTTAAAATTTAGTTTATTCTTATCCCAGGCTTTTTGCTTACAGTATTTCTTTTCTTGTGCTCAAGATATGAAAGAACAACAATTATTTTGCCCCTTTGCCATAATTTTTCGAGGCTGGGTAATTTAAGTCTTAACTGGAAAAGAAGACTTTCTATTAATCTGATTATCATTCTTACAACTTGAGCTCTCCTGAACATAGGGCCAGTAACACCTTATTCTGACAGGCAGGTAAGCATTGTCTTTCTCCACTTTCACCTGCTGATAAAATTCACTTTAAAAAAAAAAGTAATTGTTTCTAATTTGAAAAAGCAGGACTTGCATTTTCTTTTCTTATTTCATTACATGTCAATTGTTTCAAGCCTCAGGGTCATCACTTTACAAATGATATCTCAAGCCACATTTCTAGCCAAAATGTCTGAAAATTTCATGTCAGCATTTGTTCATACTTATTTTAGAAAAAAAGTCATTAAATAAAATAATAATGAAACCTTAAATAAGGAACAGCACGATTAGCTTCTCTCCAGACAAGTATCTCTACTTTAAGCATAACATACTGCCTCACCTTTAGCCACTTATATCCATTTTATAACTTTATGCCATTATCCTTTTTTTTTAATTCACTAATTTTTTCCTAGGGTGCATTATATCATGTGCACTGCTGAAGTAGAGACATGGATCTCTAGAATTGCCTTTTAGTTACCAGAAAATAAGTCAACCTTGTGTAAATCCTTGCTACATTTAACCTGAAACAGGAGTTATGCCAAGCTGTCCACCAAGCCTTCATTTTATTGCTCCCAGTTATAGCTGACATTTTTGTTTATATTAATATTTAGTGAATTTTTTAAAAATAAACATATGAAACAGGTCTTTCTGAACAGATAACAACCACTACTTTGTTCCCATAGTCTTTAAAATTTTGTCAGAGAAAGACACTAAACAATATTAAGTATAATGAAAATGTTTTCATATTGAATATCTGCTATTTGCAATAAGAAATTTCTAGAAGAGAGATAAAGTTACTTTCAGTTCTTTCATAGTTGGATAAAAACATCTTACCAAGGCCTTAAAAACCTTTTGTCCTCATGAATGTGGTTGTTATGTAAATGAAACTATGAAATACAACTTACAGGTAAAATTCTTAATAGCATATATTTATTTAAATCTGTAAATTAACTTTATAAGTGTCACATAAAAGCACATATGGGCTTGACTAGGGATGATCCATTAGTGATTATTAGATGATAATTGAATTTTGCATAAAAGACATAGCCAGAAGGTACATAGAAAGAGTAAATTTCAGCAGAAATAGTAGGTAATTTGTAGGAATATGTATCCATTTGGATTCCCTTAGAAGTTTCTCAGTTGATGGTCAAAGCACAGAGTTAAAAAAACCTTACCACTTAAGTTGGAAAATGAAAGTAAACAAATATAAGCAAAGTGTTGTCTTCAGTCACTTTTCCTTTTCATCCTTGTTATACTTTA
>NW_010356093.1:0-3344 GCF_000700745.2 Antrostomus carolinensis | reverse complement strand
AAAACAAACCAAGCAAAAACATACCACAAGAACAGAGAAGCTTATATAACTAAGTAGTCAAACCAAGAAACACCCAATGGATAGAAAGGATGCTGACAGAAAATTCATAAAACTTAAGACAAATTTTTAGCACCACATTCAACTGGACTGAGTTTCTATTCTTAGTTTCAGCAAATCACACAAGCTATTTTGCTTCTATTTCATTTCCCACTCTATCACTCATTTTATAAACACAATTGATTCACAAATGCACAGGAACTTATTCTACATATGGTATCATGTTTTGTACAACACACAATCCTTTTTCAGTCAAAATGTCTAGGCGCTACAAGAAAAAAACCAAAAAACCAAACAAACCCAAAAAACTCAAACCCAAAAAGACAACCAAAACCAAAAAACAGACAAACCACCACCAATCAAGTAACACCCAACAGCTTAGTATGGAACTGAAAACACTATACAGCTGCTAGAAAATCTGAATATTCAGGAAACAAATGCACAATTTTTTCTTCAATAGAAAAACTGCATCTGAGTATACTTCCTTGACTAGAATCAGCTGAAGAGAAGATAACACAAAGCACCATCAAATCAATATTCGCTAATCAGTCATTGGCAAGTAGGTTTGAATTGGTGTTTTGCAAAAAAACTTCAGTTTACCAAGTCTGAGGTAGTCAAAATTCAGACTAAACCAAAGTATGACGTATAAATTTTTCTTCTTTAAATTAACCCTTAAACTCCAGTCTATATATCCACAATGCTGTTAGTTATTTCATAGAAGCATATTATACTGATTGGAATAAAGCAAGAATGGAAGAAAATACATTTTGGTTAATCTTTCATAAACAATTTTTTCTGAAGGTAGCTGTTTCAGAGTCCAGGTAGAAGAGCCAACTACTGTCCCAGCAGAGTGAGCTCTATGGAGTAAATTTTCAAGCTGTCCCAAATGCATTATAAGACATAAGATATAGATATAGGAGATACACATACCAGCTAAACCAACCACAGAGTAAGAACCAGGTAAAGTATGAATGTCTCATAGAAACTATCTGTTCCAACTGCCATCATACAGAGAAAGAAAAAAATAGAGCATTTGACCCTTGTGAGACTTCTGCAAAGGCCTCACAAGACTTCTGCAAGACAGAGTGAAAAACAACTCAGGGTAGACCCTAGTCTCTCTCATTATTACATTCATTATTGGACTATATTTTCCATCACCAGAAATAACCTTGGTCCTTCACCAAGGGGATCAGTAACTCTAAAAGGCAAGTTTGTTGACTAAAGAACTTGATGCTCAAGACAACAGTACTACAGGGTCACCAAATCTCTTTGAGAAAGGACTACTTGATTTCCAATCAGAAACCACAGTAATGATATTAGCAACCTTTAATCGTCTATGCTGACCTACAATGACAAGTGGGAATATATAACTGGCAAACCACATACTTGGGCTCCAGTACGCTGATGTGCCTTTGGCCTGCGCTTGTCCATGTATACTCAGAGCTCTTTATATTTCCATTATGAGCTTCCTAATCTATAAATAAGACATCTACCACAAAGTAGCTGGAAAGCTGAGGGAAATATCAAGGGCTTCCTTTCCAAACATTTCTGCACCTGAGATTAAGAGATAATATCAGATTTCTCTTTAAACAGATACATAGGAATGTGTATCATAATGATAAAGTGTTCAAGGCCACAACAGTATGCACCATGTATACTGTCTTGCACATGCTGCTTTGTAAATAGAGCAATAAAAATGCTCCTCCCCTGCAAAACAGGAATATTCTTGCCCTTTGCAGTGATTGTCCAGCTATTCTGGGGGGAGTCCAGAATTGTTTAGAGCAGGTTTGTGTAGAAGAAACCCTAGCAGGTAATAAGCACTCCAAAATTTCTCTCAGGAATGGCAAGTGTTGCTAAGTAAAACTTCTGAGCATTTTCCCCAAAGCAAGCCATTTCAAAACTCTCAAGGTAAGTCTGAGTCCCTCCATCACCTTTGGTAAGGATGCATTCCTTCTGAGTCTGCCAGCTGCAAAGTAATTCCAGTCCAAAGGGACATCTTGAGGTTACCTGGTCACATCACCTGCTCAGAGCAGGGCTGATGCTAGGTCAGCTGCTCAGGTCCAGGTGAGTTTGGACAACCCTAAGGATGGCGATTCCACTTCCTCTCTGGGAAGCCTGTCCCTCTCTCTGACCACCCTCACACAAAGCTCTTCCCAGCATCTAACTGGAAAGTTCCTTGTTGGAGCTGTCTGATGCTTCTGAACCTTCCACACTGCACCTCAGAGAAGCACCTAGCTCCATCTTCTCTGTAACCAAGTATATTGTTGTCCTCAGCTGCCTCAAAGTCTCTTCTACTGTTTCCTTTTCTTAAGGCTGAACAAAACCTCTTCTCCCTGAAGATCGTGTTCCCCAGCCTCCTATTCAAACATCCTTCTTACATTAGGGAAGAAGGACTGTGCACACTACTCCAGAGGAAGTTTCAGGAGTGCTGAAGAGAAGGTAGGAATGTCTCCCATCCTGGCTCTGCTGCTAATAGAACCTGGCATGCAGTTGGCCTCCTTCACCGCAGGGGCACACTGCTGACTCATGTTCACCCTGCTGCACCGTCAGTCTTGCTCAGGGTAAGTCATTACTCCTGCCTGTAACAGGTAAGCTTTTTCCCTGCTACAATTTTCCTGAGGGTAGAAATTTCCACAATCAGAAACATATTGCTCCCAGTGTGATCTTTTCTTTACTAGTAATACAATTTAAGGTAGGTTCTGCATCCCATCATTGGCTTCTGCAGTCCAGTAAGCCAAACAGAAACTCCAAGAACTTGAACTATTTTCTTTTGGAGCTAGATGTTTATGACCAACAAATGTGATAAGGGAAGTTCAAATATATATTTTTTTAATCTTGGATTCAGTTTTTATCTTTCCTCCATCTCAGTTATTTCACCTGAAGCTGTTCAAACATTCATGAATAGCACAGGCTTATGCACTGCAAAAAAAGAAATTAATTCTGTCCACAAATTACTACTACTGCAGTGGGGAATTTATGTCTTCCTCATCTCAAGTTGTGGCCCAAATTCAACTTTACCTCTAGTACACAAATTCTAAATTAACAAGAGGAAATTTTCAGAGTACTACCTTTCGTTTACTGCTCTGTTCATAGATTTATTATTTTTGTTAAGAACTCAGCTTGTTTGGGCTATGAAAGAAACAATCCTGCCTAACATTTTGTCATCCAGCCTTCACAGTTTCAGTATGCAATATAATCTTCACACAGTCAGATCAGATACCCTGTTTTGCTCTTGATCTAAATATTAACTCTGAACTTAGCTTAAATTGTTAGCCAAGAGAGCTACA
>NW_010356092.1:0-3282 GCF_000700745.2 Antrostomus carolinensis | reverse complement strand
TTTTTTTTTTTCCTCCCCTCCATTCTTTTTTAACTTAAACAGTCATCATGTTGCAAATGGAAGCTATTAAATCTTTGGGCAACTGGAGCATATAAGAGTGAAGTTTCCTCCCTTCCTGCCCCAGCTGCAGACAGAAAGCCAACTCATATTATAATAGTATTTTCTAGGCTCCTGTGAGTGAATGAAATAATGCAAAGGGTTGAGTAACCCTGTCTGTGGAGTTGCTAGAGGAAGTATTGGGAAATTGGAGAGCCTCACTTTCTTTAAAATGATCGTCTTTCTCTGTACAGACCTCCTGACACGCACAGAGCAGTCTCAGCTAGAAAAGTATCAGGATTCTCCAGGCTTTCTCTTTTTGTGTGCATTACTTTTGTCACTCATATATCATATTTTTGCTCTGCATCATGTGTTTTTTATACTGCTACTAGTGCTTTGTGGGTGTCTGTTTGCAGTGCTGCTTTTGATTACTTTTTTTTTTTTGTTAACATATCTGGATGGCAAACTTCAATTTTTGAGGTCAGACCAATTCTACTGGTCACGTTATAGAAGCTAATGAAAAAGAGTCTGGTTTGGAATTAAAACAAGAATTTTGTTCCCCAATACTGTGATTATGTTCTTTTTGTTCATAAACTTTTGTAACATTTTTGATGACACTGGACTGAATTTGTTTTACAGATGACTCAGGGCTTTGCTGCAAAACTTGTAAATTATCTAATTAGATTTGTACAAACTGTTCTTCTGGAATAAACTGGAGTCACTTGGCCTTTAGGGGGTTGTGCTGGTGAAGTGATTTACATTTTTGTTTTTAGGGCTTCAGATTAACAATGCAACTGAGTGTGTGCTGAACTTTAGTAGATGTGGAAGTACTTTTCTGGGAGTTTTACTATGTGTTACAGTACTGCAACAGTAAGCTGCTAGCATCTTCTGTAAGCAATGGCAAGAAAGAGATGTTTCCATAGTGGGATTCATCATCTTTTATAACCTGGGTGTGTAAGATTTCTCTCCCTGTGGTGCCTAACTGAAGCAGGAGCCCACACTGCTATTTGATATTAAATGCATTGCATTTAGGTGGCTGAAGGTGGCGGGGATCCATCTCTGGCTCTACTGCTTCTGTGTGGAGGAAGGATTTCAATTGCAAAGGAGGAATACTGCTCGACAGGATTAATAAGGGTAGCATTAGGGCCTAAAGTGTCTTCTGGGCTGATTTTTGAAAGCCGTGGGGATAAACTTCTGGTGATTTAATAAGATAATATTCTCCTTTTAAGCCCAGCTAGCTCCAGGTGAGCCTACTGAGGTCACCTTCCAGCTAGAAGGTCTGTCTGTGGAAATGGAACAGTGCCCTGAAGTGCAGGGAAAGGATTGTTATGTTGAATAAATGTGCAATAAGTAGGACTCTGAGCCCTGTAAGTGACTCCGCTTTTCTGTGTGCAGCTGACAGTAGAAGTTGAGCTAAGCTCTGCTCAGGGCAGGCACACATTTGAGAGGTAAACCAGTATGCAACTGTGATGGAGACTGAACACCAGTGCCCTTCATTTTCCTTTACCACAGCGTGATGCAGTCTGCATGTAGTCTGCTGTTTCTGTGATTTAAAATCTGCTTCCTCCACCTCCCCTCCCTCCCCTTTGCTGTCAGCCGTGGCGTTTTCCAGATCCCTTCCCAGGACTTAACTCGCATTCTGAGCCTGAGCAGTCCTGCCTCTCAGGCTTGTGTTAAAGCATCTGCCTTGGGTGGGAGATGATATACAGTAGTCTCCTTTATTTACAGGAACGTCTGTTTAATGAGAAATGTGCTCTAAAATTTCCCCCAAAGAATAGTCCGGCTGCTGCACTTACACATCCCATTCCCTGGGACACCCATGGAAAGGGCATATGGATTTCTCACTGCCCTGAGTGAAAAATGTTCCTGGTGAATGTAAATTTTCTTCTGAAATTCACAGGTATATTGGGATCTATGGTCTTTTTGTGTGGTTTGGAGTGCTGCTCTGCTCTTTGCCTCTGAAAGAGGGGTTCGATTTATAGTGGTTCTCTGTGAAAAATGGTAATACGTGAGTTATAATGCTATTCAGCCAACAACAATGATTTCCCAAGTGTTCTTTTAAGGAGGAGGGGGAGGCTCAAACTGCCTGATAGATTTGAAACCATCTCCACCATGCCAAAAATCTCAAGCTGTAGGTACTTGTGGGAAGATTTGGGTTTGTTCTGCAAAATTTGACACCCCATAAGCAGTACAAGACCCCTTGGAAAAAACTGCAACCCTTTATGCACCCTCCTGAAAGGGTTGAGCAGGCTGTGGGACTTCCTTACACCTTGTCCTTCCCTCCCCACCAAGCGGCTGTGAAATTCAGACCTGGATCACAGAATCTGTGCTCTGAGCAGTGGTTTTGGTCCAGCTTTTGCCCGTAAAAGCAGTAGATCTTGCTTAGGTCAGACAAAAACAGGGGAAGAGCTGACCCATAATGCTTGGGCATTCTGTGTTATATACTATGACTTCAGGATGCATCTCCTCCTGCATTTAGATAAGCCTAGATGTTTTCTTATTTTGATGAGTGCTCTGGCACTCTGATTTGCTTCTGACTGCCAGATCAAATGGTTTGGATCTTCTGGACGCTGCTTGAAGTTGGGAAGAGCTATTGCACATTGATATTTTGTTATTGTTGTTCAGTAGTTTCCTTCATCTTGCATATCTGACAAAATCTCTCTTTCTCTTTCCACTTAATCCCTTTCCCTTGGTGTCTGGGTTTGTGTCAAAATGAAAATGTATAGGTGCCCCTTACTCTCTCTGCCTCCTGCCTGCTCAGTTGGTGCTAATACATTGTCTGAGAGAAATAGACTCCTCAGGGTGAATAAATACTGCTCTAATAAAGGGGAAAAAAATCTTTTACTCTCCATGATGCCAAAGGGGTGTGCTTGCAACAGCAGCAGACGGTCGCTGCCTGGTTCTCTGCCAGGACCTCCTGAGCCCAGCGTTTCCTAGGGGAGAGCTTTTGGCTTCAGTAATGTATTACTTGCAAAGATAAGGAATTGTGGCCTTTTTGCTACTGACTAGACATAGCAACTTTCTCTTGTTAAGAATATTTCATTAAAATTTTATCCCTATGTGCTGCAAACTGCTCTTGTCATAACAGTGTCCAGATGTATCTTCAAAATTGTCTTTATCCCTTGGTTTTGATAACCTTCCTTGGCAATTCACCCTCTGTGCTGAACACTGTATTCATTATCATGAGGAATTCTGCTCGAGTGCCTGGGTGTCTCCTGGTGGTTTTTTTGGGTTGGTTGTTTTTTG
>NW_010356091.1:0-3184 GCF_000700745.2 Antrostomus carolinensis | reverse complement strand
TTAAAAATGGGGGTTATGTTCCCCTTTTTTTTTTATGTTCCCCCTTTTTTTTTTATTCATATGAAGAAAATGCCATATATCATGGTACCAACAGTCTATTTCTTTGTTTATATTGTGGAAATAAAATAAAAAAATACAAAATACTCTTAACCTTTCATATTGGCCTTAATTGAGTTTTTTGAGCATAACTCATTTCTGTCAGAAAGAGTATAATTTTTTTAAAAAAAGAGATCAAAATATATTATTGCACCTTTTAGAAATGTAAATTGTTTGAAAATTCTGTATTCAGTAGTACTAATATCAGTTTATTTTTAATTTATTTTTATATTTTTATTCTTATATTCCATATCATATTATATACTCCATATTCCTTTCCCCCTTTACCCTTCAATAAAAGAGCTGTAAAAAACTGGTGAACAAAGATTTTGAGGTTACTCAAGGTTTACAACTCTGTTAGTGACTTGTTGGAGTTTATAAAAGCATAAAGAAAGACAAACCTATTATATCCTTCTAAGAAATAATTCTGAATAAGCTCCCTGGCATAAATTTGGTGTAGTTCCATCAGCTTCTTAGGTAGATGATGATTTTCTGTGTTAAAATAAGATATAACACCTGATGTCAGTGTAGTCATTTGCTATGTCAATAAGATCAGAATTTGCTTTATTGATTTGATGGGATTGTTTATCTACCAGGTTCTTTAAAAGCCTACAAAATCTAAATCCATAGGCTGATTTTCAGATGTATAACTTTAAAAGGTATTCACCTATTTTTTAATTATTAGTATTTTAGAAGGGGACTTGATGTCTCATTCTGATCAGAAAGAGACAAGCTTCTGATCTGTTAAGACTTGCATTACGGATGCTAAAGAAAGAAGTACTGAGTAATCTCTGTACAAAAGGAAAGGTGCAAATTGTATCTTGCGATTCTCCTCTTCTTCCCTGCAGTTCAGTTCAATATGTTGTTCTTATAGTTCTTATAATTCTCATCGAGATCAGTATCCCTTGTCCTTGTGACTGTGCAAACACACTTGGACAAAAAATGTACTTTTGCTCAAAGGTCTTATTATAAAAAAATGTGAGAAATTGTCAATGAGCTACAGTGCCTTGTGAGGCAGCTGCTCACCGTTTGTTTTTGTTCTTGTGTGAGGTTGTTTGGGGTTTTGTTCTCTTTGTTTGGCTGGTTGGTTGTTTTTGTTGTTTCTCTGATTGTTTGTTTGTTTTTCTTAAGGCAAAAAAAACCCCCCCACAAACCAATACAACCCAAAACCCAACAAAAATATTCTGCAGAAAAGGAAAAGAACAATACAGTTTGGACACATTTATAATTAGAAGGGTCATCACAACTGGTTGTGGGCATCTTTACCCTGGCTAACAACCTAAAAATATCAAGTCATTGGCCTGTAAAAACTCTGTTTTACCAAATGTAGGAGAGACCATGTTAACTTATCTCATCCACACCATGACTGTGTGGACTGAAATGTGTGTCATCGTGAAGATAAACCTGCAAAAACGTTTACTTTCAAACTGAAATCTATATCACTCAGTCAAGATCCTAAGTCCACAACCGAATCTTTCATGCAATAGTAAATCAGAGAACATGTGAAAAGAAGATTTGCCATAGACAGCCAATCAGCCTATATAAATATCGGTGCTGAGGAGTATTTTTGCAGGGACAGATCCCTGGTGAAAATCGAGGGCTTACACCTGAGATTGCCTCCTGGGGTAGATGCTTTCTCCACTTCCTCTGGCAAAAAAGCAATGAACTCTCACTCTCTTAAAATGGCATGATATAACTTTTTTTTTTTTTTTTAAATCCCTTATTTTTCCCCTCCAAAAAATAAATACAGCATTTCTGTAACCTTTACCATTGAATAGGCATTTTTTTTTTCCCTCTTTTAAGGAGTTTTCACAGCTGTCACCTTGTGTAGAAATAGCATAAGAAACAGACTGCAGGTTGGACTGCAGCAAGTGGATAAAGAGAATGATGGAAGAAAAGATTTGAATCTGAATGTGATGCTGAGAGGACTCCAAGAACAAAACTGTCTGTTAAAGGCAGGAGGATTTGTAAAGACATGATTCTCCTTGACAAATGCAACTCGAAATGTGAGGTACTGAGCAGACAAACAGATCTTTTATATTTTATGTTAGTGTAAATTAAGAATTGATTTTCCTTCACTTGTCTTTTCTAAGCATCTCTAACTATACTGTCTTTATCAGATGGTGTGAATAAACAATTTATTTGCATTTTACTATAACCTTGTAAGAGAAAGGTAGTTTAAAAAAAAACTACCTAAGGCATGCCTTACCAAAGTCGCACTGATCCATATAACTAGGTCACTGCAGCATTTGTACACAGAGCCCAGCACTCCTACCAATTTCCAGAAGGAGGCCAAAGGGTAACAAGGTATACATCCACTAAAGCTTCATAAATCAATTTGAGAGCTAGTGTTATAGGGGTCAGGAGAGAAAGCGTCTTCAGTGATCAGTGATAAACAGAAAAAAATCACTCACAACACTGAAAGTTACTGGGGAATATTACTGAGACAAAGGATCCCAAAGAAGAATGTAAAAAAATAGAACACACTATTTTGATAAAGCTGCAGAACTTCAAATTGTTTCTGTTTCAAGGTCACAAAACAGAACCCTTAATACAATTGCTGTTTCTATTGAAACTGCTAGGTAATACGATTGATAATTGAGGATGAGGAAAAAATAGATGTATCAAAATACATAAAGCTAAATCTATGACAAATAGTAAAAGTTTGCAGTCTGTTCATAGGTATTGTATAGACCAAACATATAGTGCAGACTGTCACTGAGCAACAGAAGGGACGACTGTCATTATGTATAATCTTTGCTACAGCACATTTTATCAGGTTAAATCCTCAGGAAACAAGGAAGGACAAGGAGATTACTGTTTCAACAGAAACAATTGAACATGATTTGATGAGGATTTTTGGACCAGAGGGTAGGGACAGATGGGTGAAAAAAGGCAGTAATCAGGAAGTCTGCAGCAGAAAAACAAACCAGAAGAGAAAGAGGAAATTTATATGCAAAGAGGTGCAATCAATACTTTCAAAATATAGAAATCCAGTGGGAAGGAAAAAGATTTATTTTTCAGTCTTTTTTTTTTTTTTTTCTTTCTTACCCAGCAGGTCAGACTTTTTTTTTTTTTTTTTTTTTTT
>NW_010356090.1:0-3185 GCF_000700745.2 Antrostomus carolinensis | reverse complement strand
AAATAAAATAAAATAATTACAGCTTTTGGGAACTTGTTGCACATGATTATTAAGACAGAGTGCCAAACAAACATCTCAGCAAGGCTCTGTTGGAGATAGAACTCACTGTCTCCAAGAACTAACTTAGATGATTAAGATCAGAATGGTTATTGCTTCTGTTAATGACCCACAACCAGAACAGTTCAATCATTAATCAAAAACACATTAAATGAAAAAATTTCTAAATGTAAGATAAAGGAAAGAACTTGCACCAAATGTTTGACTCCTGGATGAATGCTGCATATAGACATTCATGCAAATTTTCAGGCTTCTTCAGCAGTCATTAGTAAGAACAAAAACACCTGCAGAAAGTGATGCAGGGGTGAAGTGAGACCCTTCAGCCTGTGGAGTTGACTTTCTATCTTATTTTTCTGCTGAGAGATCCTAAGGTATGGAGTGCCTCAGTTTTGTAGGAAAGAACCTCAGTTTAGTAAGCAAGGTTCAGTGAAATTCATTCAGACCTTAGAGTGTAAGATATAAAAACAGTTGGATATAGCTGAATAAGATAGTCTAACAACACTTACCGGTGTAATAAACAGTTAAGTTGTTGTCTGGAGAGCTGTACAGTTGACAAGATAGAGGTTTCTACTCTGGATTGCTATCCAGATATCATTGACTGTACAGATTAGACCTCACTAGTTGCCTAAGCACACTTTATATTGTATTTTGGATGACCCAGAATATCCTTTGTGACCCTACCCATTTTTCTGGCATGAAGTTCATCCATAGATCTCATGTTTTAACTGTTTGTGAATGTGGATACCTTAGGGAACTGAAGCTGTCCGAAACAGTACTGAATTAAACCCAAACATCATAAAAATCCCACATTTCATCTGTCCTGCACAATCAACTATTTGGTAGGATTCACAGCCAGAGTGAATTGTAAGGTGGAACTTGAAGGCAAGAGGTATCTAACAACCCAAGACTCAGACACTACTGTAAGAAAGGTCCCATTCATATATTTGAAACAAGATCATGCTAGTTTTTCAAGGCCAGTAGGTAAGTGTTCATGACATTTCATCTTAAGGGTGTTTTGATTAGATGTTTCCCAAGTTTTCCCTTTCAAAATTCAGTGAATTATTCATGAACACTACAGGTTGATTTCTTCTCTACGAAAAATTCATGACCTCTTTATTCACTTCTTTGCTACTGTCAGGTTCCTCAGGGCTCAACAACTATTTTAATAAAATGTCATTCAAACTACTGTTCATCATGGAATATGAACTTTTCTGGAGCTAAGAAATGAACCAAATCACATTCTGATTTTTCCAGCATTATTGGATATTATATAAATTAAACTAGAGCTGTCAGTATATCAGTATTAAAGGTCATATATAATTTTGCCACAATCTGAACCAACTGCTAAAGAAAAACAAACACAAAACAACTAAAGTTTAACATATGAGTAAGTCTTCTTTTTTTGTTGTTGTTTTAGAAGGAATTAGAATGCATTAATTATGGTGAGAAAAGATTTAGAAATATCTATTGCAAGATGTCTAATGCATTTGTTCCATATACCATAGTTAGACAGAACTGTGCTTTATTTCATGAAAATTTTCTCCCTTTAATGACTGGCTTATGAAATGTATAAACATCAAATTTGCCAGAAAATATGTGATTTTGAATGTATGGCTGTGGTTTCTTATTTCAATATGACTTGTCCTGATTGCCTAAGAGAATCATGACAGTATGGAGAAAAGAAAGGGAGAGAAGAGGATATTTAGGAAAAGTCTTATTTCAGTCTCAACTTGCTAATGTGCCTGTGACTTAGAAATCCCAATTGTCCCTTTTCCTCTTTATCCTCCCTGCCTCTTCATCATTCTCAAAAACTTGTCATTCACAGTAAATAAAACTGGTGATTAAACAGCAATACTCTAGTAACAGCTGAACCTTAAGCCTCCTCATTTGCATAAGAATGAAACAGAAAATAGAAGTAATTACATTCTCAATTCTACTCACTGGTCAGGGTTGGGTTTTTTGTTGGTTTTTATTTTATTTTAAATTATATAAACCATATCAGATATTCAAAATAAAAAGGGTGAGAGCTTTAATTTTCTTCTATAATGGTTTAGTAAATTCAGATTCTGGTAGGGAACTGATAAAGGTTTCCCCTATGGGTACCCTGCTGTAAGCAGAACAAACAATTGTTACACACACAGACCTGTGAGACAACAAATCCACGTGATTCTCTGGAGAGGGTGTATGGAGATAAAGATATATTTATATTTACTGTGAAAAAAATACTGGTTCAAAAGATCTTATTTCCAGACATAATCACTTCTACAGAGCATTAAGTTTAGAAAAAATGCTTCAGGCACCAAAACCAGATGTGGGCTCAGAGCTTATGCTTCTAATTCATGATCATATAGTTCTCATACAACTTTGCCACCCACTCTATTTTGTTGTTTAAATGTTGTAATTAAAATAGTTGTCATTTCTCCATCACACTGCCAGTCTGAGGCTGCTAGCCTGCCAATATTTAAAAAGGGGCAAATCACCTGACTGAGCCAGGTACTGTGTGCAACTTTCTTGGCTGACAGGAATATTTGAACTCCAAATCTAAAATCATGAGCTCCCCACACCTTTGGGTGAATTGTAGCCATCACAACACATAGTCTTTAAAGATCCAGATCTGGTGGATCTGTAGTTTATGTGAAGTAAGTTGCGTTTCACGTGTCTGTCCTCATACAACTATTGAGACACTGTGTGACATTGTGTCCTTGAGTTTGAAGTTTCAGAAATCATAACTGCTCATTTACTCTTCTTCAGCTAAATCAGTAATAGTCTTTCTAGTCATCTGTAATCAATTATCCATGGATGATAAACCTTAGATAAAAAAAGAAAAGTACTTTAAATGTATTTTTAAATGATCTGCATAAATAATGTTCTAATAGCAGAAATCAGGCTTGAAGAGATAATAACATACTGCATAGACAGAGAGGAACCAAAGGGCAAGATCTACAAAAAGATCTGGATTACCAAAACCCACTTACTAGCTGTGCCATTCAGCTGCACTTTCAGTCCCACCCGAGGACATCTATTTTTGACAGTGCTTTCACACTGGGTGCTTTCAATACTTTTCTACCCTAAACTAAGCACTGATGGGCCAACAATGCCTAAGAATCATAGAATCATAGAATCATAGA